>NC_064215.1:4864880-5164880 GCF_023101765.2 Spodoptera frugiperda
ATACCACCAAATGCTGTAAACTTTACAGGAGATGAAAGATGCTCTGTTGTCATTGTAGAAGCATCGTTTTATTCGATCGTATCGTATGCTGACATAATTATTTTACGATTGGAAGCGACCACTAAATATTAGAGCCCTGTTACAAACTAAAACAACAAACTCGAGATAACTCCAAATGTTTGTAAAGCAAAAAACAATATAAAAAGACCTTTTGCGACAACGAAAAGAAATAAAAAATGGTACATATCCCTAAAAATTAGACCAGTGTCCTATTAAAGCGGAAATTAGTTCTACTAGGAACTTCAAGTAATAAGTCTAAAGATGAAATCAAATTACTCAAACGCAGCCATCAGAAAGCTGTGTCGCGTATAGATGCAGGAGATATAGTCAATGAGTTACAGGTATGAATTTACCTGCACCAGTTTTATAGGTCAGGCGGCTGAAGTTCGTTAATCTCTGAACTGACATTATTTTAGCCGACGGCGGGCTACCATCGTATCGACAAGCCAAAAGGATCGGTCATTCTGGCGGTGTACCAAGGAACGCGAACACCGGCCTAACTAATGTACATTTCGAGACCCAAGTTGGCATTTTGTCCAGTAACTGACTAAGTCCTAACTGAACAGTAAAAGCTGCAGCAGAAATAAAACTACAAAAATAAATAAATTTGCTCCAAAACATCAGGAATACTAACTACGAATATTAAACAGACAATAACACCAAAAGCTAATAAACATCTACACAATATTACAGGATCGTACTATTTAGGGCAAAAATTCTACCAATAAACGTAAACCACTTCAAGTTCTTAAAGAACTTCGCTAAATAACATAAAAGAAGCAGCTACATACATAAATCGGATTGACCCTGTTAAAATTTTACATACTTGAACTGAACTAGTAAAAAAGATTGACATTTATACGCCATTAATCACTTCATGTCATTTAAGAAAGATGAAACAGCTTTTTGATTTAGTGTAGGCAGTATTTAAGAAACGCACTGCCAATATTTACGTCGAATACTTTTTTGAAATTAGGTCATTCATAATTTGGAAACAATTAGCACAAAAATAAAGCATTTAAGAAACATGACAAATGAAAGTTTTGTATGTTTAATAATGTTGTTAATGTGTCATTGTAATTAGTTTCTGAAGCTTTAAGTAAGTTTTAACAGGGTCCCGTGTAAAAATAAGATAGTAATAAAACAACGTAGCTATAACTTTGGTTAGTGCCAACCTCTCTGTCCTTGGCTGTTAGTTTGATATGATGATGCTGTCAGTCTTCCTCGTCTTTCTCCTCCACTTCGCTCTATCTTCGACATCTGTGTCAAAAATGTGATAAGTCAGCATGATCTACGTAGGTCACTTAACTCGAAATGTCTTAACAAAACAAATAGAAAATAGAGAATTTGGTAAACTTTAATGCCTAAAACTGCACATAATTGCCAAAGATACTTTGAAAGAAATGAACTTGAATGAAATAATGTTTTTCCAATTTTACCACAACGGATTTTTCATTAAAATACCAAGATTTTACGTCGAACATTTGTTGCTATTGCAAGACATCACCAATATGTAATAATTATGCTATTCAATGTTCTCCTTCTCAGGAAATCGTCATCCTTTTTAGGAAATCTTTTTCTTCCTAATGAGGAAATATCTATTCCTCTTTGAACCGATCAAACTTATTGTTTGGCATTACGCATAATATTATTCATATTTTCTTAACTCAGACTGGAGTCACGTATTGGTCTTTCTTTTGGAATAGCAGCTAAAAGGTTATGATTTGACTCATTCAATTCAGTCACATATAATTTTTAACTAAGCTTTTCATAGGATACGAATTAAAATTGCTAAGAAAAATCAAATTGTCAGATGGAGCTCTAACGACCAATTGTGATTATCAAATACATTTGTTAGAAACACATATGGATTGTCCTTAGCCAAGCTTAAAGCGATGTTGCAAATACCATCCCAATTAAACTGATTATTTGCAGTCATATGGCCTGTATTTCCATCGGCGGGAACGCATCGAAAGAGACGTTGCGAAATTCACGTCAACAAGCGCCAAGCGCACCCAGGCGGGACTACCTCAGAGGATGACGCCCCCAGATGACACCGTATAGACAGAAATAAATCTGCAAGCTAAACAAACCTGGCATTTCCGGCGAACACGTGTGCACTGACACAATTAAATTTATTTCCCTAAATTGCATGCCGGTCACAAGTTAACAACACGTACGTACAACCCTGTGACCAGCGCGACCAAATTTCACTTTTGGCGACGGTACGCCATGAATGGGCGCGTTATTACGTAACTTGGCTTGGTCTTCGGTCCTGACTCATTTATACAAAATTAACATATGTGCAGTTGACTGGAGCCCCCGCAGCTGCACTACATAAATCATAAATACACATATTTGTGTTTGCAATTTTTCTGGAAAGTTTTGTCTATCATTTTGTATATTCTTTAAAAATGTAATTTTTGTATATTCTTTAAAACATGTATTCTATTACAGAATTAACAGCATTTATGTAATATGTGAGTTGTGATTAGTGACTAGATTGGCAACAATTCATATAACTATTTCTATATAAATTACTGCTATGCATGAATTATTGCCACAACGGCATGACCGATCTAGATGTTTGCCAAAATGAGGATTATTATTGACGCCATGTCTCGCTGGCATGCCAAAGGATTTTTAAACTGTAGGATTTTTTTCCCCTAATTCTTTAGAAGCATGAGTAAAAATCAGGTAAACAATGTATTGCTCGGCTAATTGAATTATGTTCCGGACGAACGAATCGGCAACAAAACATAAACAATGCATAAAAACTGCTATTTTTATCATCCGCCATGGCTGTATTACAGAGAATTAGTACAGAGAGGAGTTACATAATTTCCTAAAATAAAGTCGGAAGAATTAGAAAATGCACCATCTGTAGAGATAGATGTGGATTAGATTCGTATGCACTGATTCACTGAACGAGCATCTTTTCTCTTGCATTTTAAAACATTGACGTCAAAAACGTTAATTTTGTATCAACCACTTCCAACGCTTACACTACGTCAAGGAATAAATGATGTCCAAACAAATCTTTTCCACAACACCTGAGACGGAATGGATTCTACAGTTTACATAGAGATATTATCAGCAGGAACTTCTTACGTCAGGAATTTGGAATTTAATGGAGATATTACATCAATTTTACTTTTTTTATAGTTATATGTTCAAATGTAGAGCTCAGACGTAAAATAAATATTGTTCTTGAAAGACGTACGATATTATGGAAATGGAAAGTACCAGGCACTTAGTAACGAATCATCATACGTCTACAGATATTTACTATGTATAACGTTTAACTAAACAAATTTGCTGCTAAGAAAATGTTGAACGTGTACGTGACATCGACTAAATAAAATAATCCAAATAGATTCGGTTCCAATGCCGCACCGTCTGAGACACTCTTTATTTTAGAATATATTTGGGAATGCTTAACGTTGGATGCCGCGCAGCACATTAATTTAACAGATATGTCTTATGAAATCCACCGACACGCTCCCGGCCGAAAGCGTGCGTGGCGAGCTGTATTTTTATTGGACGTATATGTGAGAACACTTCATTATAAACTGAATTTTATTACGTCTATTTTATTAACCGATAACATATTTGTTGCACATGCTTAACTTGGAATTAACGAAGAACTTAGATTTCAAACATTAGCAAAGAACCATTCGGACCTATTGCAATAATAAACTGAGGAATTGGGTTATTACACGGGCCAGTAATCTCACAGCACCAATCCGATCTTTCGTGACTCAGCGCTTAGCTGCATCGTTAAATATGATTGCGTTAAGTTCATTATGAGCTTTTTATATTTGTTGAACCGCTGTGCAGTTTCTGTTAAAATTTTCCTTGTATAAACGCCTATACCTTTCAACCAAACATATTAGAGCTATATTTATAAAAATATCAATTCTGTATCTATCTACTGTCAAACAAGCTATAAGTACGTGTTGGATTCTTTTCTGTGAAATAAAAACAAACACTTATCTATATTTAACTGGGCGAGAATGGAAAATCTATCATGTCGAGTTTCAGAATATTATTTTAGATGTTGGCCGAAATATGTCTACACTTGCATGTTGCATAATTAATGGCCGTCGGCTTTAATTCTATAAAGAATTTTACCTCACGTTTATTTTAAGACATTGTTTAAAACTAGTTTTGTTATGGATACAGTTTTAACTATCTGTGACATTTATGACAGTTGACAAAACTAAAGATATTCCAGACTTCCAAACATATTATTGAGTTAACTTATTATAATTTTTGTGTAATGGTACCAAACTAGTCATGACAGGCAAATAGCTAATTGATATAAAGTAAGAAATCGAAAGTGGAATCTACTTGTCACGGGTCCAAGATGCTGTCAGCAGATAACGGTAACATGGTTCATGTGGTCGGCGTACCTAGCTAATCGCTGTCGACGACACCTTCGCGTTAATCATACGGTCATATAGTGCGGCCGATACGACACACGGCTACGAGACTGCATGCACGTTTGTACGTACGGAGCTTCGAAGCTCACGTCGTTATTGGAAATGCATTTGGCAGTAAACCACGGCCGTACACAATCTGTGTATAACGTAGTAAAATATAATGTACCGGTACGTCGATTACCTTCCAGAACAACATAACTACAAATACACCATAACGGAATGGATCTACTACTACAACTATTAACGAGTACAAAAACAAGAATTGACAATTAATTACTGTGTCAGAAGAAGTTGCACCTGTCTTTCATTTTATTATTTTTTGAAAAGAAAAGTATAAAACTAGATAGTACATCGTAAAGTAACATAACGAGGTCAAGGTGGCGATTTAGAACGAGGACGTGCCGGCTAATTACTCAGCCATCGACAATAATACATATGCCATGGAAAATAACAGTGGTGACGGAAGACATCGATTTAGGGCAAATATCTCAAGAGAATATACATCTCTACGTGGGGTAGCGAAGCCATCATGTGCTTGAACCAAACTAAATATTATTGAAACATTTCTTACATCGACATTATAGCCAGGTGATGATACTGTTGTGTCAATAACAATTATTATTTCTAATAAATGGTTCACATTAATTAAAAGCTTTTTAAATAATTTATTACACGTCATACTTGTTACGTTTTAATGTTAATAGATAGTTTGGATTGAACAAGTGGTTTATACATGAATTACACAACTACAGACAGTCAGTGCCAAAATTCTATTTGTGACGACAAACCGAGACGGGTATATTTAACTGCCACCCATAAACTGTCGAATAAGCACTGCCTCTGACAAAACACACAAAACAATCAAACGGGACAAGATTCACAACAACCGAAACCGACAAAGTAAAAGCTAACACTACATTCTATGTACCAATACCAACTGCTGGCTGTAATTCTGTCGATTTAAATTCCTCATACTTACTTCAATACATTTTTGAATTTAAAGCATGTATGCAGTAAGACACAACGCTAACCCATTTTCTGACAGTTTACTCTCACAGCTTGCGTAGGATGATATGCTGCTGATAGATATGTAGGCACAGTTTCTGTACTAGCTTGTTTCAAATAAATATATAGCAAGCACTACAAAAATACACGTTCAGTGCAACATTGTTATCACGTTTGTAACACTTACGAGCAATCAAGGTGGATACAACGAGTATCGAAGTATCGAGCATACGTCGGTGCTCAAACTAATCCGATACTCAGTTTCCAGTGTTACGGTGTTATTGTGCGGGGAATACAATCGCAGTAAAGCACTGCAACAACAACTGCCACATAATGCAATTTAAGCAGCTTGAGTCAGAGATAATGCCGCTTAAAGCATACATTGTGTACGAGCTACTGTTCTCGGAATAATTATGAGTTTGTTTGCGACTCCTCAAACCAAACATTCCGTTCCTATGTGCGGTACGCACGACCTATAACACTACAGCCGCGACGCCGACGCTTGTTGCATAAATAGACTCATTTCTTGGATGGAAATTCACTTTTATTTTAAGGCCATCATCGAAGTCGATGAAAACGTAGTCAACTAGTCACTGTACTATTTTTCGTGAAAAACAACGAAGCATGACGCCATGAAAGCAAACTATAAAAAAATACGATTAGTCCGCCGTGACGGTATAACACAGTTATTTTCAACAGACAAAAGGCGAATAAGCCAAGAATACGTAATGAACCTAATAAAATACGCAAGTGAAGAATTTGGTAGCGTTTTCCTGATCCGTAAAGGCAAGTTATAATTATAATTGACAGAAGTCTGATAAATTAATACTTTCTTAGCCTAGTTTAAAGTGGTATTAAAAAGTACCTAACAATGGAATTAACATCGTGGAAAATATTAATGGTTTAATATAATTTCCTTAGGGAGCAATTTGCCTGGCATTTGCCAAATTGAAATATACAAATTGTATTGGACCAAAAAGCTCATTACCTTGATAATCGTGAATTAGATGAACTTGAAAACAAATTAATTATAACAAACTTTAAAGACATCGTCTAAAGGGGTAGCCCTCACTGGCAGAGTTGTATTTTTTTAATTCTTAAAATCGAAAGGAATTCGTGTATTTTTAGCTTTATAAAGAATCATAAAAATATTATCCGATTAAAATATACCATCTCTTCTAAGAGGCGGCATAAAATTGCATCCAGTAACAATTCGGTGGCCCGCTGTCAAGGTGAAGAAAATCAATAAATCATTTTCATTAGTAATAATCAAACCTACATTACTTCCTACGGCAGGTACTGTCACATTGTATTATTGTAATATTGTAGGAGTTCACCTATTAATAAAACAGTCATTCCAGTGGGTGTCGCACGAGACTGAGTGACTATTATAAGAAGAATGACAAATCCAAAAGTACTAGGGTTAGTAATAAAATCAGAAAGTTGGCGACGTCGAGCGAAAAGTTGCTGGCAATATGTCTAGTTGAATTTATAATGGAAGTTCACTAAACGCAAATTACTTTGTCCGGTGCATGCATTTAATAAGGTAAATAAATACCATGATGATATAACGCGAATACTTGTTCACATATTTGCGCTGGCATGTGTTGGGCGGGCGCCGCCGTACGTGGGAGCTGGGCGCGTAACCGCCCTACTATGCGAAAACAATTACATTGCGACGCGACGCGATCCGACCCCGTGGTTATATGGACCGATTACTGATATTTAGCAACCAATGCCCATTCCAATTCTTATTTTAAAATGCACACATTGGCAATGTTCTAAAAATATAGTATGCAAATTATATAAAAAAAAAAAACAGTAGATGAAAATGTATTTGAATTTTTCAATAACATTTAGAACTAGTTTAAAATTATCTGCAAAGCATCGAATAACACTTATCACAACTGCAAGAGATGACAGCTGTCACTATTGTGACTTCGAAATGCTATTACGTGTCTGCAAGTGCACGAGAAAATCTAAACATATCTGCCCTTATTTTGTATTTTTAAAATAATATATCATACTGCCAAGGATGACGCAAAATTAAATTCTCAAATGGATGATCATATGTTGACGAAATGTAACTATTTTTGTGAGCCTTCTTATGTGAACGTTTACAGACTACAGGTTTGCCGGAGAAATAAACAAAATGAATGTATCTCGGACGCATTTTAAGAAACTTCTTAGAATACAATTTGTATACTTAATACTAAGCTAAGTTGTGTGAATCATATTGAAGATGTTCAGTGGAAACTTGAAATGTTTCCTTTATAAGTCGACTAAGTTACAGAAAAAATAATAATCAGATGTTGATGGATTGGTGCAAAATCTGGAACAGCGCAGCACTAAAGACCAGACTAAAGTCTATACTAACATGAAGTTTATTCTTTAAATGTTCCATGACAAACTAACCAGATGTCTAGTCCCAATTAGTAAAACATACAAAGCTTCGTTTGGCATGAGTAAAGCAGTGGTATGTAGTTGTTACTACCTGGTTGCCAACATGTCAACCTGTCTGTGTATTACAGTATACAAATTTGCACAACTGTTATACTTATCCATTGCAGGATAACAAAGAAAATAGAGTAAAGGAACAAGAAAAAATGTAACAAACGTGGTACAAACTTGATAAACACTTTAGGTTTTGTGATAAAACCTCGGCAATATATTGTATTTATAACAATTTTATTCATTGCGCAACGCAAGTAATTATTCACCTGTTCCGTAATTACAACATTAACTACTTGCCTCTTCGGTTCCTATGAATAGGAATAATAAATTATGATAATTATTGGATGCACCTTCCTCATGTCATTATGTAATTTAGTAATTACAGTTATGAAAATAATAGCGACAGCGGTAAGAACCTAATTACCCGTCTCATAAAAATAAACAAATTAATAAAGCGAGACAAGACGGTATCCCGAGCCAGTTTGATCGTAAAGCTGCGAGAGAAAAGTGACAGCTTGGCAATGACTACTAGCCTCATAGTACTACGTGAACAACTATATGAATGATTCTACTCTTCTGATAACCGTGGAAAACAAACAAACACACGCGCACGCAACAAGCACACGCATTTGTATCGTCTGAGTTTATAAGATACCAGAATCATAGCAGTATCCAACTAATCGAAGCTAAAAGCCGACTAGGCCAATATGAATGAATAAAGCTTGCCATGAACTACCAAATTACACTCACACAGAAACTTACAGCAATGCATAAATAACTAACGGAATCGCATCTAAGTCTTGAACATTGCATTAAGAATCTGTTTCAGCGGCAAATAACTGTACTAAATTCATGTTTATAAAGATAATTCGGCCAAAATCTGCAACTATATATTTTGGCGAGATTCATAATGATGACCGATGATTTCATTTGGTCGGTTTCGGTCTGCGGTTGCGGTCTCGACAGGCAATACTAATTAATCGACGTGCAAGTCTCGCCAGACCCCGTTGCCGAGTGACGCAGCACCTGTCACAACACCGGTTTGGTCACAAAACACCCTCGCAATTTCGGTACTAATCAAAATTGAACTTTATGAAGGATCTCCTTTATGTGTTGTCCTTTGTACTTGATCACACTTGTTCTTTTAATTTATAAGCGTGGTGTTTCTGTTTGATAAAAGCTAAACCCAATTAAAACAGGTTCGGAATATAATATTTGTTGTATAAGGAAAAACAAAGAGGAATGAATCACTTTCTGCAAGGGTCATCGACATTATTAAATGCAGGGTTGAACGTCGTATTAAAATGTGCGAACAACCAGTGACGACGTTGCGTCTGAGAATTGTGCGCCCTACAACAAAATAGGTACACATGGTGCGAGTAAATCGCAACATGTGAAGGTAAGTCAGAATACGCATTTGTTTACGAGGTTTCTGTTACATAAGCTGGGGAATGTGGCCCACTCGTAGTGGAGTCTGAACACCTATTTATACGCTCTTTCCATTCCCGACTGTTGCGTGACACATATTACTTACTCCAGTGACTAAGGGCGGGCTAAAGATAATTTTCCTGCAGCTCCACCATTAACCGATTTGCATCCTTGTTTCATAACTTCTTCAAACACATGTTATAATGTAATGTGCATCAATGTAAACAATGCGATGATTAATAAATTAAGAATCTTCACTGAGATTTCAAGACATCGAGATATCAGATGAATCGATTATATCAAATGATCAAAAACATTTAATATTGATATTTATTAATGAATAAATTTTGTCGTTATACCTATGCTGTATTTTTCTCTTTCAGTGCATGATTCACATAAAAATAATTCAGAAGGCCGATATATCGGCTTTATCGCAACTACCCGACGGCAAATGATAATTTTCCAATTATCATTTCATTAAATGTTACGTTTGTTTTATATTTGCAGTTCACGTAAAAATACTAATAAATAGAAAGCC
Organism: Spodoptera frugiperda; assembly: GCF_023101765.2. Taxonomy (NCBI): domain Eukaryota; kingdom Metazoa; phylum Arthropoda; class Insecta; order Lepidoptera; family Noctuidae; genus Spodoptera; species Spodoptera frugiperda. The sequence continues at coordinate 4,874,811 of NC_064215.1, forward strand.
ATAGTAGTTTAATTATCTAATAGTTAATTTGGTCTAGTTTGTATCATTGTGAACAGTTGATTTTGTAAAAACAACTAGTAATCACCTATTTTATTTAAATATTAACAAATAGTAGCAGTTATCTACGAATTGTTTAATTGAAAAATATTATTCCAAATAAAATATTGTATTAACGCTACTAACGTCTTTACACTATACCAATAACTCCAAAAGTCTTCAAGTAAGTAAGTAGGTTACTGATTAACATGGTATTGTATACGCATTACATAGGTATTTATCAATGACAGACATCACAACACTTGTTTTATTTATATTGTTTTAATACTTAAATATTTAAATGGATCAAATACAATCCAGCAGAAAAGCACCTTGCGACCATGAGGTAATCGTGGAAGTAATTGCAAAGACAAAAATATTATCAGTCAGTAGTAATCAAAGGTAATTCGTTGATTGTTTCGAAGTGAAGATAACGTGTTATTAGTTAACGAGTGGGTTAAGACACCGAGTGTTAGATAAGTTTGGTTTAATGTTTTGGTGAGAGTCCTGCGCGCTGCGCTGCAAAGCAATTGATGTTGTGATCGTACCGTCGCAGTGCCTGCAGCGCTTGGGCTCCGGGGGTGCGAGCTCGTCGCCGAGTTCGCGGTGTCGTACCGGCATGGCGGCGCATCCCGCGCCGGCGCCGCCACCACCCGTGTGTCAATACGAGGCTCGCGCGCTCCACCTCGACCGCTCTCTAGATGCGGCGGCGTCGCAGCTGCCACTGAGCCCGACCAGAGCCGCCCGCCCCGGGCGGTAGGCGGCGCCCATTCCCAAGTTATTTTGGGCGGCTGTGACTCATGGCTCGAACTGCCCGAGGCGAGGGCGCCTGCGCATCTGAGGCTGTGCCGCGAAACCCGCTTAAGCCTACATTCACTTGCAGTGTCCTGCTGCATTTATTTTACACCTACTAATTCAACATGATTCATTTATTTTATTATTATCACTCAGATAAATTAATCTATTATTTTTCCTCAATCTTATTTATTGTTGTACTATGTAGAGACTAGAGACATGGTTATAGAATTTTAAAATTGTTTGTAATTTTCTATATTATTTTTATCAGTTATTTGTTAAAAACTTTTGACAGCTGATTTAATCTTTAAAACTAATAATATTGATATGGATTGTAGATTACAATACCTGTTAAAACAACTAGACAATCCCTACTAATGCTGAATGTTATATAACTTGAATTATGTGAAAATGTATTAATGTATTTTTCTTTTCCAATGCAACAGTGATTTTTATGTCATGGTTATTATGACTTAAGATGTTGCAATGTAAAGATAATACACTTCATTTTTTGTCTTTGACCGTGCCGTTACTTACTGTAAATATGTATTACAAGTTTCATTGATATTTTAAAATTTCATTCAACACCGGAGATTAGCTGAATGCACTGCTAGTGACTATAGGTAATTTAACTTAATCTTTGATTTCCAATGTATTAATGATTAAAATCATGATAATAATAAACATTAATGATTTATTTATTTTATACAAATATGAAGAGACTTGAGTGTTATCACTAGTCTTATGTTCAAGAAAGCTTGCATACAATACAACTGAAGCCAGGATGCCTAGGGCGACTGAAAATTTTAACCCTACTTTGCACAACCATTTTCAAGTTTCTACTGATTTAAATATAAAATTAGGGTGAGTGGGTCATCTTAGGGGGCGAATTTTGTGTGAGGACTCTTTTACACAAAATAATATGAATTAATCCAGCAGGTATTTAGTACAAAGATAAAATATATTAAGATAATTTGATAAGACAGAAATTATAATTTGGTTGGAATAAAACAGGTCACCCCAGGAACATGAGTAAAGCCACAGGCAGAACTTGCAAGTCACAATCACAAGTTCTATGTATACTGACTAAGAATTTATTAAGTCAATACAAGAGATTAGCAATATTGACAGAATTACACATGAGTGCAAAGTACACAATATTGTGATTTCCAACTAAAACCTAGATTATCAAAAACCAAATTAGATACAATGTAAGGAAAAAATTGATATAAGATTTATAACTTTTCAAATAAGAAAAATCTTCAAAATGTAATAAGAATCATGGTCAGCTGTTTGTTGTACAAGATTTTAAGTAGAAAAATTTGACACAAATACCGTAATGAATGAATTCTAGCTTTTACATATCTTGTAGCACAGCACAATTTTATTGTGTTAATTCAGTATTTTACCTTTTAATTACCATTTGACTAGGAAATTTAAAATAAAATTTGTCTATCAATTTTTGTTATAGATTTTTATGGAAGGACTTTTATCATAAAGAGACTCATTCGGGTAGATATTATATGGGTAACAAATAAATATCAATTGAACCTCATATCCTCGCAATAAATATTTGGATTTATTTTACCAAATTGATATCCAAATCCAAATATTGACATAATAACAGGATATTAACTTTATTTTAATCATGATGAAACTAAGTACCTACTATTATACATGTTTAGGGTAAAATGATAAATGTGTTATTCACATGACTAATTTCAAACCTTGTTTTAGGAAAAGTATTTTTGCTGCAAGCAATATAAAACTATAACCTAGAGAAAAGTGTGAGAGGTAATCAAAATGCATGATGATAATATAATATTTTGCTTTTAAATAGCCACAACAAGTCATGTTAAGTTAAAAACTGACTTAATTAGTTCTGTGGAATACTTTTACATTTTGTTCTTGACCTTGATAGGACCACTCAGTAAGTAATGTTCTGGGTCAAAGTAGTTTGTAAATATTAAACTGGTAACTGACAACATCACAAAGTAAACAAGAGCTTAGACTTTAAATCTAATTAGATTTATCTAACATCGACACAATGCCGGCGTTATGAAATTCATGTAAACTAAATAAAAAATAGGTTCAACAGGTTGGAATTTCATACAATACGTGTTTAACTTGTGACACAGTCCTTTATTTCTACGATCAGGTGATGGAACCGCAAGTTAATAATAACTTACAAATGCGTAGTGTCTGGTTACCGAACAAAAATCTATAACAATCAGACTGTTTGCAATGTGATATCACGACTATCCTTGGACGGATGTCACATTTTCTAATCAACAAATGGAATGTTTACTATGAACACTACTAATAAAAAGACCATAATACAACGTGACATCGCAATAATAACTAGAAATAGACTAAAACGAAACAGATTGAATACAACTGTGGGCGGCTACGCAGAAAACTTACCTTGTGATGAGAATATTTATGTCTTCAACAAAATCCAGTATTCAATAAGTGGTAGTTGAAATATTCAGTCCAAAATCACTTTATTTCCGTTACACCACGTCACTATGATTTATTATTTCACAAACAGAAACATTATTGCTGCTCGTTCCTGCCATTTTGAATTTTTGGATAATGTTGCCAGTGTCTTCCTCAACTTTTTTTTATTTAGATATCTGTTTTTTTGCACGTTGACAGTAAGAACTTAGAACCGAGTCTTTTGCTCGCTAAAAGTTCAATTCAGATTAGTGGAAAGCCGAAGTGCACCTATACATGCTTCTGTGTTGCAAATGTACAGGGATGATGCTGAACTTAACTCTTATTGTCATGAGATCAATTTACATGCATAATTCTCTAGGTTAATGTAATATCAAATGTGTATTGGTTTGATTGAATACGTTAATCTCAGAAACTATTATTTTATAATTAAACTTATTTTCGTATCAAATCGTAGTCATCGAAATATGACAAAGGCTGTGGTGTATTACAATATCACGCCACACCCAATGGGAGTGGAGTAGCCATGAACTGAAAATAAATTTTGCGTCGGCATTTTGATGTAGGTATTTCGTAGTACTTCGAGCAGACGTATTACCTGATGGTAAGCAATCGCCGCCCCATGGACACTTGAAACACCATCTATAGGTATTTGTAAGTATTTATTGTGATTAGGACGAAGGCAGGATGGAATAGAAAACTTCATATATTATCTTGATACAACTTTATTTGAAATAGAACATTATTTTTATTTTCGTAAACATTTATCGATATCTGTAGATTGTAGAATTAGTCTACAAAAATATTGCGCAATTCCAACTACTTATTTTTTCTTGATAAAACACCAGAGAGCTGATATAAACTCTATTTAACGATGTAAATTATATTTAGTAACATAAATAAAACATATCAACAAACAATTTGTACATAACGTCAAATTATAATTAATCTTACTTATTAACATTATGTAAAGAAGGAAAAGCCTACATAACGAAATATTTTAAGGAAAATATAAATAATCACAATAAAATTAAATATTCCTGAATAGATTTAAATAATTAAGTAATGAGTTTTGAAATATTTTTTGACATAATAATTTTAAAATGCAATTCTGTTACACATCTAATATTTATACACACATAACAAGACAAAAAGAATAGAAAAGTTACATGTTCGTGTAAACATTGCTCGTTAATTAAATGTATATAAATGTAGTTACAACTGAAACAAAAAATATCTTCGCCAGCAAGCATTAATAAAAATATTTTTTCTAGTCTTTTTGCCAAGATGTGTATTTTAAATTTTAGTGCAACAGAAATTATTACCATGTCATTTCTAATTCATTGAAGTTTATATTAATAAAATATGTGCTACAGACACGAGACGAATGATTCATAACATTTTATTATACCTTAATTTTGTTACTCAACAGGATATACTGATAGTCTTTATGATCGTATGACTCGATTTCAATATGCAATGTATTAAAATAAAAAATGTTAAAATAATATACAGGATGAGTAGGAAAAGGACATTTGGTCCAAATCGGAATAAGTTCATAAATATTACTGGTATTATCTACAACAATATCAAAGAATGCGCATTAATACTGAGCGATTCTACTTCGAGAAAATTGAGAATCGAATCCCAGCAACAACAAACATTTGTTTGAACCAACCTTAGAAGTGTCACCACACTGCTTTTTACTACTTAGTCTTAAATCTCACTTAAACCTCAACCTGTACGTGTATGAAATTAATGTATGTAATAATAGGCGGGCAACTGGAATTCCATTAAAATTATCTGCATCATACATTAAAAATATTTACATAGTAAATGTGCCTCAAAATAAAAATAAATATTATTTAAAAAATGTATGAGGCACACCATTTTCTTTTGTGAATGGAAATATACATGAGACATAAAACAGAATAACCTGATCCACTATTGAAATAATTTGCTAACAGTTTCAATTATTTCATAAATATGATCTAGTTAGATTTATAAATAAATGCCATTCGATTCAGACACTCAGCAGACTGCAATCTTACAGTTAGCCGATAGTTAAATTAGATTTTTAATTAAAATGCCATAATTGCGGAAAGATACAATTCGACTAACTCTTAACTAAAAGTTACATCTGCAGAGAGTGTAAACGACTAAACTATGTCATTTATACAGACCTAGAAACAGAGAAGGTATTTACTCTACCAATAGTGAACCGGTTTACATTAGAATTCTACATCTAAATAGCTCAAACTAACACAATATTTGGTAATAGATTATAGTAATTCACAACATGTATCTTTAGCTTGCGTTTACGGCTTCACAGTTACCGTTTTGTTTGACGTGTGCCTCTTTTTTCAGTGTTTTCGTTATTGCCAATTCTTTTTGTTCTTTACGTGTGTTCCGTAATTCAAATTCAAGTCGATGACGTATTATTCTTTGAACGATATCATCTGTTGTCATGGTGTTGCCAGAATTTAATATCTGAAAAAAAAGATAAGTAAATGAGATCTATGATTTCGCAAAATATTTTTTATATTTAATAATCCTGATTGTGTTGTTTCCAACTCATTAATTACCTTGAAGCAGCCGCGTTGTTTGGGTACTTTGTAAGGGTCAGATCCATCTGCATCTGTGGCTATTGTAGTGAGACCATGGCAGACCACCTTCACGCGGAAGTGATCCATCAGCTCGGCTGTCACGCTGTACGGCGCACCGATTACTACCTCATGAACATACTGAAAGAAGAGAAACAATTTTATCAGAACCTTTCCATCATAAATATAAGATACGTAACGTCACGTCTTTTCATCCCTGAAGGGGTATGCTAATAGTTGCCCCAGATGTTGTTATACTTCGTGTTACGAAATGGAATGGAAATAAGAAAACACCTACCTAATAGCAATCTTATTGTGTGTAACTAAAATCAAATGGGTACAAAAAATACATTTTGATTGAACCATGTGCTCCTACAAGTAAAATGGCCATAAAGAAAACATTTTAAATGCATTGTAAACTGTGTTGTTTCTTATCGAAAGTACCGCAGTTATCACGGCCTACATAATAATATTGTTTCGGTCAAGGCAATAAATTGGCATTGGCAATTTATTTGTACTATATAAAGATTTTATTGTTAATCTAAGATTTAATGAAGCGTGATTGGCTGTTATACTTTGCCAACATTTTTTATGATTTACACATAGTAAGGGCCTGTTTCACAATGTATTTGTATGAACTATCTGGCGTATAAATAAATCAGGTACTAATATGAAATTGGTTAAAGACACTAAGGATATTTGCACCTTATAAAGAACTAACTGATAAATAGGACTAGGTACCAGATTCATACAAATTATGTTCCAATAATGTTTTAATTTTATCATCAGTCTGTTCTCGTCCACTGCTGGGCATTGTCCTTTCCAATGGGACGTTACTGGGCTCGATTTTCAGTTCTACGCAACCAACCACTACTCACCTTGCGGATATCATCACTTCACCTAGCTGGAGGCCGCCCTACATGCTACACTACGCTTGCCTATTTTAAAATTTGTTTCTTAGTTTTAAACTTGGTAAAAAACCAGAGGGTATCAAGGGTACCGAGAGCCTTTAAAACCAGCCATAAAAGAAAATTATCTACCTTACAAGCCAGTACTGAGAGGACCCGTTCGTGTAGGTTCATGATAGGGTAGTTGGACCCTTTGTAGCGGTTCACTTCAAGGTCGGTGTGTAGGCCCACGATAAGGAAGTCTCCTTGAGCATGTGCAGCCTCCAAGAAGTCCAAGTGGCCAACGTGGAAGAGATCAAAGGCACCAGCTACATATACTACCTGAAATAGAAAAATACACATGTTGTTATCAAGAGAAGTAAACACAATTTTTTTTTGTCTTTTCGCTTAAAAATTAAAGAACTATAGTACTTGCTACTTTAACACTCGCTTTCGTTGATTAGTTATATTATGAAATACTTTAGACTAGTAGACTAACGAGGTAAGTATAAGTTATTGTCATAAATAAAATAATTCATATTTTATATTCAGATTATAAATACTGTTAGAGTAATACTGAAATAGGTGTATTATGTATTGAGCAGTTAATAGTATCTGTTTGTTATCAATATTACGTATTTGATAAATATCATCAGTATGGGCTTGTCTGTAATTATCTCTAACGCATAAGAGAGCAACATTGTGTTTTAGATCGTATTCACGTCGCATTTTACCGGGGAAAATCATCCAATGACTTCTCTTGCCTTGGGCGAGGCGTGTGGGAATGTCAGACTATTACTGGATAAAAACTACCCCTTTCCCATTCCTCCGATTAGCCCCGGTAACTCGCTAGGCAGTCCACAGAGACACCTTGCTGATCTCTCGTTGGTCGACCAACGAAAAGTATTTATCATTAATTAACTTATTAGCTTTAATTTTAACTAATTACAAGAACAAGCTCCGTTATTAGATAGCCTATCCGGGTTGACGCTGACGTAACAAGAACGTATTGCTATCAATTTAGAGGAGTCAATGTCAATAGGGTTCAATGTCCTACCTTATCAGTGGGTTTGGGTGAGAGACCACTGCTGAACTGTATAATTTTCTGTGTAGTGGGCAGGAACTGTGAGCAGCCGGTGTACGGCGACCGAGCCGTGGAGTCAGTGCCGAGGTTCGAGGAGTGCTCCAATGCCACCGAGTACTCTTTGTCACCTCTCCTGGAAATCAATACGCCTTAAGTGTAACCTAGAATAGGATGAATTGATAATGCTTTGGAGGCTAAAGGTTTCACAGGTCAGGGTTGTTATGGTAGCTAAAGAAGTATAATATCGTACTACGTGGCTAACGTGGCGCTCTGTAGTTTCAGCCTACGTTAATGAATGGGACACATGCGTGAGTTTATTTCTAGGGCCTTAGACATTAACAGAAACTATGATCCATAATGCAGGTAAATTACAAAAGTAAATGATAGATCCTGTTTGATTTATTTTACGCGACGAGGGAGATAAACGGTGAATATTACATTCCACGATACTGATCATTATTGAGCAAAAAATCCGAAGAAAACCCAAAAATCAAATGTACTTAATAGTTAACTTAAAAATACCCAAGTGTATATTTAGGTATATTGTTATGCATTACAGAGTAGACGTTATGAATTTAAAATTTTCCAATCATACATTTATTTTAATGAATGTTTGGAACGACATCGGGTAAAACTCGGAGACTATTTAATTCTCGGAGTTTTCGCATTCTCACGTTTCAAGAAGTTAAAGGTCACTGCTTACGTTAAACTCAATTAAAACAGCACACACTTTACGCAACGCTAATTTCTGTTTGTATTTTACAATATTAATACTGATGCTAATTACTGCACGTAATTTGTGTCAAAATATAAAAGATTTTTTAATTTAATAATTGTATTGCGAATTTTTAACACCTATTAAAATAATTACTTATACAATATAAAAATTGTACCAGCGATTCTTGTTTTAAATACTGTAGTAATATAACAAAGTGGAAAAATATAAAGTATTTGTTTGTATTAAATAAGCTCCTAAACTTTGGACAGTTTAAAAAAACTTAACTGTCGGGACTAATAATCCAGATGTTTTACAGTATAAGGATATGAGAGAATCTTTTTAATTCTACGAAGTCACAGGCGCAATGTTTATGATCATATGAATAGGATAGTTTTCGGCATATGAAAAGAAAATGCTTTACTTGAAATGTTCTCTGGTTAGAAGAAGCATGCGTCCTACAAGATCTGTGGTCGAAACACCGGCCGTCCTCTGCACTTCTCTGTAAATCAAAAAAGTCACATAAAATTTAGAAATTCCAACAAAAAAGTACAAATAAAACGATATAGAAAGTGTTTAAAACGAAGTCAGTCTTTAATAAGTGAGTTATTCTTCAAAAGGTAGTTATATCTAAAGAAAGAATGGTGTCCCAATTTTGCAATTTCATATCACTTTTCCAGTTTCCAACTTACATCGTTTCTACCTTACGTTCTAATTTTATTTACACACCTGATATTTGATTCCTATTCTAACAAGATAGTTACAGATACTGATGTTACATACCACCAAAACATCATTAAATAATATTTTCAGCGATAAAAAACTATTTTCTGAAGCATTTATAACTTACGATTTCACGCAATTTTTAATTATGAAGCCTGAACACAGATTGATAAGGAAAATGGTGTAATTATTAAATAGGTAGGTGTAATTACTAGTCTACTTGTGTCATAGAAATATGAACTTATATGTATGTATTGTATAAGGTCCATTAACAAATCAGTGAAGCCATAATTAATAAAAGTTTCTTAATTCATACACATCATATACTCACTTCTACAAAACACATAAACCAACATTTTTGTATGGCTTATTCACATACATGAACTATTTGAGAACGGCTCTACTAGTTTCAAGTCACATGGGGATGTTCATGAGTTTCTTATATTACAATAATAGAACAAGACAAATATTATACCTATTTCTATTAATTTAGTATTTGCGACGGCATAATACGATAATACATAAAATTAAGGCTTGTAAAATACACATAAATATTGTTTTAATATACTGCGACTTTATCACATTCAGTAGTTACATGATTTATTGCAAATTTACTGCATATTAAAGTGTGTTAAGTAAATTGAGAATGGAAATTGAGAAACATCTAAAAAGGTTTACTACTACACAGCATCACACCTTTAAATCTGCTGGTGTTAGGCAGAGGTGAACATTTTTAATGGAACACTATTCACAAGTTACATTTTATGTCTTATGTAGTGGATGGTGAGCCTATTCACAATTCTAGGCTCCATATTATTATAAAGAAGTTATTAAGAAAAAATTATTACCTGTAGCGACCAGCTTTTTTCACCAAATGATATGTATCAATTCCATCAGCAGTTACTGTAATATCATCTGAAAATACAAAGATATTCATTAGCAAAACTTATCAAGTTTTAACTGTAGTTACTTCATAATAAGTAAACAGTATGTGCCTGAAGAATATTCTACACAATGCAAAAGGGTCTTTTGCTTTGTGTATATCCCATAATTATGACAACATAATGTCATACATCAGGAAAATATTTAAAATAAGCTTAAAAGATAAGCAATTTCAAATTACAATATATTTTTGTAAATCCTGTACAAGTAACTAGTCATTTTCAATAGTCATGCAAACAGGCAATTTAATATTACACAAATATTACCACTATCTTCAGTACTTAGATTTTTTGTTTCTAAAAATTATTCATGGCATAGCTAATTAGTTATTCGCATAATATTAAAATATTAATATTTAATTTAAATAAATCAGTTACAAAGATATAAGTATTAAACTTATTTCCTATTTACAAAAACTAAAATTATTGTGCTAGTTCACAACAGGTTTATAAAACTTGTGACACATAATTAAATATTTCATACTATTTAAATAAAATGTATAATAAATTATAGTAATTATAATGTTTTTATGTTCATCTGCAGCTGGAAAATTTTGTTACTTAACAATTTTTTATTAGTATACTGAAAGATATACTTTAAGTATTTTTTCACTCAATTACATCTGAATTTTAGACTCATATTTGTTTCCATTTTTCATACAAAAATAAAGAATAGGTAATAAATTACTACAAAACCATATTGTTAGTAAAACTGTACAATAAATTACCTCCATGCACACAAAAATCACACTGGTACTTGTCCAGAGTCTCAAGTGTGGTGACATAGGGTGCACCTTCCACCACCTGGTCAACCCACTTGATGGCACGCACCATTTTGTACCGTTCTTCTTGTGTAAATACTGGAGGACCCTTGTGCTTCGAGATCTCTTCATCTGTGTGAACTCCCACGATCAGCACATCACCCAATGCTTTAGCTTGTCTCAGCGAATTTGCGTGACCAAAATGTACCATATCATAACTGGAAACCAATTAGAAATCATTACCGCCGTGTTGAGAGTTCCCAAGGAGAAATTAAGAGAAAATCATCACTGTATTTAATGCGATTGTTTAGCACTAAATCGTACGCGCCGGATGTTTTATAATTATCCTACCAATACGTAAGTCATTCAGCTTACACACGTTAATTTACGGAATTACATTGAGAACATTGTAGTCGAGAAATTGTATTGCAACAAAACATTAACAACAGAACAGCATGAGTACAATGTTTCCAATTATTACCAAGTAGAAGCATGTAGACATGAAGTAAAAATAAAAACTCGATAAATTACTCACCACCCATCGCACCACACACGAATTTGTTTTTTATTCTCGTTGTTTTCACTCATTTTTAAACAGTTTGATTTTATTTAGATCACAAACGGATTGAAAGATTTCAGACAAATAATATTTTTTGATAATTGAATTAAAACGACACGGCTCGCCTAGCCCACAGCACTCCGCCCTTCGTCGGATTCACGAAACAACTGAGTATCTACTGATAAAAATGCTGCTGGCTGCTGACAGAATATGTCACGCTAGCGATAGCGATACGATCTGTCAAAATGAATACTTAGATTCTCGTCACACTCACTAATTGAAAATGCAACATTGAGAAATAATTATTATTTCTCTGGAAGACAATAAAGCTACTATTTTACAATAAATTACTTGATTACGCTTATTGGCGAAAATCCAACTACGAGAATAAATGAAGGCAACTGACGTAATAAGTTTATAAATAGGTAATTCAGAATTTTGGTTCAATACAATAATACTATATTTGTGTGAGTATAAAAGTTAAATCCTATAGAAAAATTGCGGTCCTTACCACAATTTAAGAAAAAGGCCTTATAAAATTTTATTCTATGTGTGAAATCGTGATGAAAATCTATTTTACCGTTTTATATTTCATCCATAGTCAATACATGCATATAAAAAATCCATTTGCATTTATTAGGGAAGGTGTATTCTCTGAATGACTTTATAAGTAATACCTAATAAGATCACTTGATCTTATTCTCGTAAACACTACCTAGGTACGTTGTATGTACCTAATGTTATTTTCTACAAAAGCTAAAGCGTGTTTGTACTGAGACATTATCGAGCAGTTTACAATAATTAACTTAATCGGATTTATTCCTACACTGATTTTATTTATTTTGTAACTGAGAAGGTACCTTAATACCTACCTACCTACCACTCCCTACCTCATAGTTAGAAATCAAATAAGTTTCTCCTGTGTTTTGTTAAATAAGTACCTTGTCTTAAAGTTATTACCAAAATAAATATAGTAATAAAAGAGGATAATAAAAACATCAAATTGTAGCCTACCTATTAAATTATTTAAGACCTTGACACGAGGGAGAAACTACTTACCTGTAATTAAACTATAAGTACCTACCGACATAGGTGAGACCGTAAACAAACATTGATTAACTTGAATATTTATTCGTTGATTCATAGAAAACACAACGTTTACGTCGCAACATGTGGCGGAAGTATTTAACTAATTTATCGTAGTCAGTGTAAGAGATACCCGATATCTATTGAGTAATGTGCTCAAGTACATACATATATTTTAGTTGAGACCGTACGCACTTCATATAATATGATAAACAACGTGTAGCGTAAATCATGAAAGTATGTTAGCTGCTGTTTATCTAATCGCAGCAAGAGACTTAATTGGTTCGTTTGAATCACGCCACTGTGTGACGAAAACAAAACGATTTCGTTACCGTCTGGACTTTGGGTCCGCTTGACTGCATAAGGTTGGAGAGTGAAGACGAGCCCGGGTTACAGAAGTTATCTCAATCTTCCGATTTTATAGGTCGATGACATTTCTTCAGTTTCTACCTACATATTATTTATTAATAGACAAAATTGTCACGTCTTGGAAATATTTTACTTAGAATTTGGCCTTAGTTTATAGGTAAGAATCTGCTGTAATGTCTAGCTGTAAAAAGGCCAATGTAGGTAGTTTATTAATATCGAATGCAATTCCATTTTATCTCTATCAATCATGCCATAGTTATTTTTATAGCGGAAATTTAAAAAATAATGCAGTATTGGAAACTACAAACACATATATTTATAATGCAGCACGTTTTATAAGATAATAAAATAGGTATTATAATTTACAGCGTGTGTCTAATAATCATTTATCATACGATTAGGCGTCATAAAAGATCGATCAAGTATGACATATCGCTTACAATGTGCGTAATTATAATTTTATCCCTTTTCTGCATGTTAGGTAACACGTGTGGTTCTATTATTGCAGTTAGAAGAACATTATGAGTCACTGAACTCTTCTATAAAATTATTAGTGATTAAAAATAAATCTAGTCATTATTTTAAGATCAAATTGTCAAAAATAAGCTATCAAGGTTAAAAATAACTGTGAGACGTATGCATTAGGCAGGTTCGCTTGTATTGATAACTCAGGCTTTGCTATATCGTGCTGATTAAATAAAACATCAGAAGGTAGACTTAACAATATTTATTTAATCTTTAGCATCGGCCACACCTCCATTAGTAATCGCAAATGTTGCTTCACTTTCAGGCAAGTCTGGAGAATCGTATATTTTTGCGATTCTATTCTCCCCACGGCCCTTCCTCAAAGATATTCTGGTGGTAGAAGCGTGAGCAAGAATGTTCCCTCCAATTGGTTTCTTAGGGTCCACTTGAAAGGACAATGTGGCCCCAGGATCAGCTGTCATCTGATTTGTTATAAATACCGCGACATTATATTCTTCTGATATCTATAATTAAAATATTTAAATGTATTCAAATATCTGAACGTTTAAAATAGATAGTGTGATGGGATGATGTAAAGTTTAATATAATTAGCTAAGCCTAGCAGATACCTACGGTTTTGGTAAACCGGTTAATTCTTTGTCCTAAAGCTTTAAAATTGACCAACTGTTTTACAAAATGCAAAGTTATATTCTAAACATTTATGTGCACACCTCTAACTGCCCAACCGCTCCTAGCCCTTTGGGAACTGAAATACTACTATGTGTTTGACCTGCTTAATTGGACTTAATTACTAATTAGGTATCAAGTGGACGTTGCGTGATTAAGCCTCTAAATGAAATGAAAGGCAATATAAATAACAAAATTAATCAGTTATTGTTAAAATAAACTCTCAATGCCTTATCTTCGGTTAAGTAAGTTTATATTTAAGAACGGTTTCGTTCAAAACCGGATGCATATTTATCTATTTAGACCAAGCGAGTCAATCACGCGTGTGTAGCGCCATCACGCTGGCCGCTGCCACTGTGATCTTGAACTCTAATTCCAACTTGACTGTTTTAGACGCCGTCGGCATCACACAAGAATATAAAACGTAGTATTTTGAAATAACTGCGACGCAGAATATTGCGTAGTTTAAGTACTAACGTTAAAGTTAAATATAGACGCATTCTTGTACGAAGCTGTTGTATTAATATCTGGATGTCATTAGTGTATAGGACCATTCGTAAGTCGCGTGACCAAAAAATGCTATCAATTGAGTCCACAGTTGAGTCAGTATCAATATTGTTTTCACATAAATAGCATCAGCTGATTTTTCTGTAGGTATGCAATAGGTAGAGGTAGGTAGATGCTTGTTACTCGTAATCCTCAGGCTCAATTTTATCATTACGTTCAATAGATCGGATGATACCGTAAGGTACGGCAATTTGGGGCCCTCATTCGAGTAGGTAGCTGGTAAACTTATAAATAAGTTTTATATTTATCTACACATCGGCATTTATGATTACTCATGTAGTCATGACATTTTAGACGCACGCTCAAGTCACGATGAGAATTAGAAAAAAAGTTTAAACAAACCTTTTGTAGGCGTGAGAGAACTTGTGCTAATTTTTGTTGTCTGTCAGCCAACTCTCCACGTCCAGAGAAGTCGACTCTAAATAAGGCCATAATAGAGTCTATTATCAGAAGCTTGAACACTCCAGCTTCCTCGTGAAACTTGGCTGCCACGTAGTCTAAGAGTTCCGCCTTGAGAAAGTAAATAGGTATGTCAAAATATTAGTTTTGCTGCCAATGTCTTTTTTGAAGGTTGATGTTCAAACAATTACTTCTAGTATTTACACCAAGGTTAGTATTGAAGTAGACCGTTCCAGCAGCTTGATTTATGAAATGCATAAACTGCTTCGTTGTTCCTGTGGTATTGAAACTTACACTCAGCTAAAATGCAATAGCCTCATGAAAGGTACTATATAAAGTTGTTGTGTAAGTAATTGTTTCTATTTGAGGAACAATTTTCCTGGATCTTAGTGTAATCAAAAGTTCTTTAAATGTCCTCAGTAAGCATTAAGTACACAGAATTACGAACTCGAAGAACATGGTAACTAACCTGATGTTCTGAAGTGTATGCCCTCGCATACAGAACGTTATCTAGGACTGCGCTTTGGTCTAAATTGAATCTGTCTGCAATTGGCCGAAGTCGGTCAGGCCGGCTGGTGCATTGTTAAGGAATTAGATAGCTATTGAGGTTTTATTATGCAGTTGATAAAGTGAAAACGAGTATGTTATTCTTTATAGTAGGTACAATAGTAATTAAATAATAATAATGTAGGGGATGTCAGACCATACAAAGTTGAATGTTGTTTTTGTCAAATGAGTACACTACCGATTGTTTTAATTGTTTTATTTCTACTAAGTTTAATACGAATTTAGGTAGAAAAGCTAAACAAGTTTAGTGTTGTGCTATTGTAGAAAAATAGATGTGGCTTCCGTGGCTATTGCGGAAGGAAGGAAACCAGGAAGAAGCTCGTGACGCAATTATGGGGAGGAGACGTACGTAACGTACTAGCCACAGAAATAATAAAATGGTACTAACCTACCTACTGAAAATAAAACCATTATATCTTCCAGCCTATCGAGTCAATCAGAATCATGAATACCTAATAGGACCCCGAATTACAAGATAAAAAGGCTGTACTCGAATGTGCAGATATTAATAAAAACAAAACAGTACTACGTTTCTTTATTAGAACCGGTATAAACAAAGGAAAATAAAACCAAAAAGCACACAAAGAATTTCCTCAACATTAAGATATAAATAAATTAATACTACAAATTAATAATGACGTAATTGGTAGCTCCCTACATCAACATTTATGAGGAAATAATAATGAATGAAGATGTCATTTCATAAATATTTAAATGGTTATATTAGTATTCCAATCATATTAATGCATTCCACATGATATCCACGTGTTTGGTGTTTCTTTATTCTTTGTGTGTAGTAAACTAGTTATTTAGTGAACTGGAAGTCACCATTAATGTATCTGCATGTAATAATAGGTATAATCTATCGTGTATCTATTTCCGTAATAGTTTTATAGTCAAGCCAAGTAAGCCATAGTGTACCAAGGTAATTAGTATCTAGTACTCTTAGGAATATTATTTATTATTGTTGTGTATATGAAAAGAAGCCAAATGAATGAGCAGCTCACTTTGTTGAAATTGGGCTTAGATACAATTTAAGCTTCAACGCCTTTGTTGTACCTAGGTACCGATACAATATAAATCTATTTACATTTTTTTTGTCTTTACAAAGTAGTCGACCATCGCCTCATCTAAAGAGACCTTGTACCTACCAGGTAGGTAAGACCGGTTGTCACAAACAGACAGGCACACGACCAACTAATGTACGGGTCATTTGAGATGGCCTATGCGCAATCAATAACTTGGCGAGTTGGCGCCCAAAATCTTTGGTATTGATTTTATAATGTAAATGTAGGAATTCATATTACGAAAATTAACAATAACGATCATTCCTGAGGCATGGGTGTACTGTAAATAATCAGAAATGGATTTAAGCAAGATAATTAAAAAAATAACAAGCAAGGTGTTTAGTTTAATTTAGGAAAACTTCGTTTAATGTTGTGCTGACGAAAGGCACAGTCGCAAGTAACCGATAGGTACCTACTACGTAGGTAGGTAACTGTTTGTAAAGTATTTAAAACAGATTTAAAGATTACCTACTTATTTAAACCTACTAGATAGGGCAATAGGATCTACGACTCCACGACTATGTAGAAATGTCTTAGCCGCAATTCTTTTTATTACGTAAAAAGGATACAAAGTATGTTCAGTGTCCAGGAACATGACTTTACCGCCGTGGTAGCCCGTTGCATTGGGGATTTGCGTAGTGACGCAAAGAGTATGGGATAGCTGAGTCTTCCCCGTCCGAAACTCACCAAATACTTCAGTAATCGCCATCGACTCCACACCGCCAGCCAGTAATTTGCTAAAATATTTAAAAAATATCTACTTATACAACATCACGCCTTTTATCCCCGAAGAGGTAGGCAGAGGTACAATGTACACCCATTTTGAACTAGTTATATGAATATAACTACAGCTAGCTTTGGCTGCTAAGTGTAGCTGGTCTATTATTTTCTAAAACTATTGTGACCATTTAACTTTTAGCTCATAATTTAAATAGATGTAGTTGTAAATATTGACAAAGTACATTAATGATGAAAATTAAGTATGTTGCTATGAATCTACTTACCTACAATATAAAAATATGAATAATACTACAATCGTATGATCGTAATAAATTGACAAGTCAACAATAAAGTAAATTGAATTCGTATCTACAAATCGATAGCACTCTATTTGAGAGTAAGCCATCGAGCATCACGTAGCGATGTTTTGAATGTAATATATTATGTTTTATTTTATTGCATTTAAGATCATTTTTATATGACATTCGTAGGTAGATCGCCTAGCTACCTACCCACCTTAATAAGTACGGAAATTGATAAAAAATATTTGAATCATTAAAAAAAATGGACTCCATTGGACTTTAAACGCGTGAGTAAAAGAAAAATACGAGTAATTCGTCTGGACACAGCAGGTAAATATTAGAAAGAAGTACCTAATTACGTACCTAAAGTGCTAATGTGTTTTTACATCAATAATTAGTAAGCGATTCTTAGTATTATCCAATCTCTTAATCGATTGTTTCATAATCGTAATTAATCGTAAGTCCCGTGAGTCATGATACGTATTTTGTTATCATAATTAGATACCTATATTCTAAAAAACTAGTTACTCCCTGATAATATTTTATGTATCATCGGAGTACCAAATACTATGAATTTACGTCAATCCTATCCATTTATCGGATACAGGGCCACTCCTTTCGATTACCTACGAAAATTACGTTACTAAAAAAATATGGTGAATGCCTTCAATTTATATCATAGCAGTCTGTTGTAGGACGGATGTTGTGATTATTTTGGATAGTTGGACGTAGTTAAGCAGAAAGGACTCAACCCACAATATGTCATTTTTGAGTTATGAAGGTTTTAAGTTTAGGTGGGTTTTGCTCTAATGGTGTTGTATTTGGAGTAATTTAAAATATAATCATGTGAGGGTAAAATATACACAAATATTATTAGTCAAGTTGTAATATCATAGACCAACTTATTTTTGAGTTATTGGGAAAAATGTGGGTTTGAGTCGTTTCTGCTAAATTGATGTTTACATTAGGAAGTATTTCTTTTAATTTCTCAAAAAAGACCCAATGAACAAAAAATTATGAACAAACAGATATTTATATAAAAAAGATTTATTATTTAGGAAATTACGTATCCTTGGTATGCGTCGTTTTAGTTGAATAAAAAATATACCATTTTCCATGAAAGTAATTTAACTGAAATGACACACATAGTTTGAGTCCTTTTAGTGGAATTAAAAAATGTACTGGTTTCTTTAAATGGTATTTTAACAGAAACGATTCAAGTGTCTTGAGACAACTCTATTATAATAAATATAGACCTGCTTTTTGCAAGTCGGATTTATTAAAAATGACCCAAACAGTTTGGGTTATTACAGTGGTTTGTAAAATAATACCCGTCCTTATGTGGGTTGGTCCGTGTCATTAAAAAACCATACTTAGGTCAGTAGTATCACGGATCTTTTTTGCTGAGTGATAGAACCAACACTAAGGACCTCTTCGGTATATATAACTCATTTTCGACCAAAGTGTGGGTTGAGTCCTTTCTGCTTAACTACGTCCAGTTTATCTCGTAGTTAGTTATCGATATAAGTTTGTAATGACACTTACTCTAATTCTGAACTTCCTGTACTGATTTTAAAAACTTGTTTCCGACGATCACTAACTTCTAATGCCGTCATAAAACCAAGTGTAGCAATTTTCTGGCATGCTTCTTTTATTTTCTCAACTTTAGTATCCGAAAATCCTTTAATGTTGCATAACTTTTTCTTTGTCGACATCTGTATCCCTTTTATTGTACAAATACCAGCTGCTTTGAGTTTTTTGATGTCGGCTACATTAATTCCATGCTTTTGTAGTATATCTACATCTTGAAAAAAGCTCTCTTCTTCGTCATTATCTGATAAATGATCATCGAGGGCTTGTTCAATCATGGTGGAAATAAATTAATTATAGTAATTGGTATCAGTATTTCCTTAAAGATTTTTGAGTGTAGCTCAGTAGCAAAGTAAAATTGCCGCGGATTTGAATTGTTTTTGGTATGCAAGTTTTTTTTAAAGTATTGTTTGGTACCTATGATTTTTGTCCAACTTAGGTAGCACCTATATAATGTTGCTTTTAAATTGTTGTTAAATATTTTAAACTGTTTGTTTATTTGTATATGACTTAATAATGATAAAGATAAAATTTTATTTATTAAGATTTGTTTTGAAATTAGACCATAGAGAATTTAGTAATATTATCGTAGTTCATCACTATTTCGTAGCGTCACTTTGATTTTTGATTGATTTGTATTTTTTGTCTATGGTTTTGATGACTTCGCTTCGTTGAGAGAGAATCGTTAGCGGCGCAAATAAAGGATAATTTTTATTATAAATTACAATTACTTCAAGAAATTAACCGTCTAATCCATCTCAGTAAAGGTAAGGGCGTAAGTTAACCCTACGGAAGTACTGGAAAGTGATTATTTATTATGTTCATATATTTCCTTATTATCACAGCCATGTTGAAGTAGTGTTGATTTTAATAAGTTTTCGTCAGTATAACGTTCAAAAAAGTATATTATATATGTGACAGACCTAAGTTTTTTATGTGTTGTGGTTATAAAAGTTGAAAAATCTTTGCAATATGAAAAGTGTTTCAAAGTGCAACCAATTCTGGCTTCGAGGCGTCTTCGTGAAGGTAAGGCTGGATGTGTCTTCCAATATACATCACAACGTAGCATTTACCAGTTATTTCAATTTGTCAGAGTAAAGTTTTACAAAATTCTTTAAATATTTAAGATTTTTGAGTAATCTTTATTACACATAGAACAGAACAAGAGTAAAATTGTCTCTTTTCATTTGAAAGTAACATTTATGTGCAAATACTTGGTAGGTAGGTGTTAAATGATGGGTCATTGTAACTTTAGGAAGAGCAATACTTTACCCAATCTTAGTAAATTCAATTATAATTGTTGATTTTCAAATAATGATTTCATAACCTATTAAAATTGCACAGAAAGGTGAGTTGTACAAAAGGCATGCATGTTAATTAATGGGAATTTGACAAAATTATTACTTTATTAAGTCATTAAGTTAATTTTCTTAATGACCTATTAAGTATTTTAATTGGATATTTTAAGTAGAAGTCAGTTTACTAGACAAAAAATAAATCAAATTTTACAATTTAATGTGTACATTATTAAATTCATTGCAATAGTCATTAATGAATTACCTTCATTAGAGTTACTTATATTAGACACTTGATATTTTATTTCACTAGTAATACTTTTACAGTTAGTGGAAGTGTATAGCTCCGTGTGATTTAAAAATATCTTAATCAGATACCAAAAAGTGTTTCGTTGGATATTTGCTTCTATTGAAGTACATTGATAACAGTTTGAACTAACATTTGATAAGGTAATGCATATTTTGACTGGTTGAAGCTACTTAAATAAACAAAATAACATTAAGTAAGTAATAAGAATGCTTGTTTGGGTTGGGACTAGTGCGTCAAAAGATTTTACCTTCATACTTTAATTCCATTCTTACAGAGATGGATTCGGAAGATTCACGAGATCAGACTTCTTCAAGTAGTAGCAGTACTAGCTCGAGAAGTCGAAGGAGTTCATCATCAGATAGAAGCGAACATTCCAAAAAGGGGGCAAAGTCCCCTCCGCAATCTCCAAGGTCCCCTAGGTCTCGTGGTCCACGTTCACCCTCTCCAGAGAGTCGATCTCAGTCTCCATCACCACAATCTCCCATTCAGGGAAAAAGACCACAATCACCAGGTAATTTGAGTGGAGCGCATTCAGATATAAATTCTCCGGAAAACTCAATACCTGCATCACCAGGTGGTCCTAAATCTCCAAGTGATGCGGGATCAAATGTAGGATCACCAGGACATGGTGATCAGTACTCTTCAGCTCCACCCTCAGCTGGAGAGGGACCAAAGACACCGCAGAGTCCGAGCAGTCCGGCTAGATCTACTCATGGTTCACCAAACAATAGATCTAGACCAGCTACTCCAGACTCTCCGAGGGAATCCAACAGGAGATCACCTTCATCAAGTCCTTCTCCGGATAGAAAGTCATATAGATCATCACCACAAACATCACCTACTGCTAAGCGTAATGATTGGAGTCCAAAGGAAAGGAATGAGAAGTGGAGAAGACATACAAAAGCAGAACAAAAGATGGTGCCCGTCCCTCGTGAACGCAGTAGATCAGATTCTAGTCGGTCAAGTAGGAGTTCTTCATATAATAAAAGGAGCAATAAAGATCCTGCTACAGAAGAAATTTCAGAAGGTAATAAATTAAAATGTAACAAATTTTTTAATGTAGTATTTGGTGTGAAAAATATTTTTTCGGTGTATTAGGTATTTAGAATATTGATTTATTCCATATGGTATTTTTTTCTTAGGGGAAATGGAATCAGACCAGGAGGACAGAAAATCTAGAAGTAAATCCAGAACTAGTGACAAACCTGATGGAAAAGACCTAAATATAAGTCATGAGGATTTGTCGGATGTCTCTGACTTGGAATCCATGGAACCAGAGGAGACAGAGAAAGGATCAAAGGTAAATAACTAATTTTTAATCAGCATTTAGGTATAAAAGACTTATTAATTATCAATAAATTGAAGATTTAATTTCAAAATTGTCGGATCCTCCAAAAAATATTTGCTCATTGGTGTCAACTCGTCCCCTAAACATAGTCCACACTCGGCCTCCGGGGGACGCGTGTACCCCTGTACGCACGCGGGCATCTCACTGCTAACACCTTTTAGCAAATGTACTTTGAGGGCCGAGTGGAAACTAAAATTTCGCTGATATTCAAAATTCACACTCGGACCTCAGGGGACGAGATGACACCCTAATTATTGGCCGAGTGGAAACATAAATTATCGGGGGCCGAGGGCCCGAGAGAGGACTAAACGTAATTTTGTGTATTTCTGTAATAGTTAATAAAATTAATAGATGGCATGTCATTGCAGGTCTTCTTACACTCTAAATTATTTACAAAACCTTTTTATGTTATATTTTATTTTTTGTCCAAAATATATTCTTAACTTCAACTAGATTTTTTTTGTTTTTATGTTATTATAATACAATGTAAGTATGTATGTTTCTTAAGTTTTTTTTTTGGTTTATTTATTTTCTAGCCCAAGTCTCCCCCAGCATCACCAGAGCATATAGCTGAAAATGTGAACGGCGCAAGCAATCAGTCGTCACCACGTTCAGATAGTGGAAAGGCTGAAACTCCTAAATTAGAAAAAGTAACTAAATCCTTCTTTTGTTTGACGACTCATTCAGTGTACAATCTAAAATGAATTGGCTGAATGTCAGTATTTTACAGTGGTTGCCATTGAATTTTTAACCAAAGGATGTTTAACACATTCTTGGTGCAACCATTCATTTGATTTATTAATCTTTGCGCTATTGGCTACTTGTAACAACTCTTGTATTCTTTTACGGTTTATTTGAAGGGCAGCTTGTAACACTTTCCTGGAGCAAGAATAATTCGTTTGATGTAATTAAGGAGTGGCTTTTTATGGATCTTTAAAAAAATCTTATAAATACCCAGTTTACCTCCATTTTTATTGTTTCTTTTTGTTAATTTATTTTTAATTGCATGCTTTATGACTTTTGTTTATAAATCTGTATTTCGTTAATAGACTTCATCACATCATATATTGGGAGTCATCAGAGGAGGAAATTCATAGTAAATTGGTTCTTCTGTTCTTGGGAAAGCTTTGTATTTAAAACCTTAAATGACAAAATGGTTGTAAACATTTTTAAATTGTATTTATAGGTACCACAAGAAAAGACGAGTAATACAGAAGATGGAGAGGAACAATTAGATTTTGAGGCAGAAGAAGGAGAATGCATAGAGCCAAAACCTGTAGTAGAACAGCAGGCTACTAATGGTGATGCGGAAGAAAAAGAAGTAGAAAAAGGTAAAATCAATTAATTTCAGTAATGTCCATATAATTTTTGTCTCCCTATTTATTTAAACCTCAAACTTTTGGACTTGTTGAGCCATTCATTACATCAATCTTCCAATGTTAATTAGAACAGTACTATGTTTGTTATATATCTTCTATTGATGACCACAAACCTCATAGTCTTTTACATACCGTAAAACGAAGTGAATAGATTCAGGAATGGGGTGAATAGATGTTAGAACACTTTCCCAACTTTTATTATTCCCCTCGAATTCTATTCACCCGTTTTATCGTCACTACGCAAATTAACAGCATTTCTTTTTATTCCCATTGATTATATCCCATTTAATGAACATGCTGTTTCCTCTAGTAGATATTAATTATTTTATCCTTTTCTTGTAAAACAGAGGAAGTAAAACCAGCGGTACGGTCTCGCGGTTCATCACTGGAAGAAGGCGAGGTGTCTGATGAAGCAGAGAGGCGCCCGGAGGAGAGTGAGCCGCGGCCGGTGTGTCGATTTTTCTCCAGAGGAGCATGTACTTGGGGTGTCAGCTGCAGGTATGTTGTACAACCAGGTTTTGTAACATTAAGTTTAGCTTCTTGATGGTAGATCTCTACCTACTCCTTAGCTAATTGTGGAAAGACCAACAACCTAATAACTTATGCAATATCTGGATGTCTTACAATTTTATAAATTACTAGCAGACCCGGCGAACTCCGTTTCGCCACCAATGATGCAATGATGTTTTCCTTCTTTTTTCTTGAAATTTTCTTTGCTATAAACGTCACTGAGCTCGAGACCTTTCTAACGAATGCAAAACTGTAGAATTTAGTTTGTGCGTTCTGGAGTTATAGCGTCAGGAAAATCCGACTTATTTTAATATTATAGATAATGATAAATGATAGTGCTAGATAAAATACCAGTTTGCTTTAGTAAAGCAATATATTATATTAATCGTCTTATATAAGGTATTCAATCTATGTAAACATGAGTAGAATAGACATAGACTAGTAGAATACAATATTCTAATTTACTAAAAGCATCTATCGATTTTCAACAATAATAACATTTTACTATTGATTGTAGGTTTCTTCACCCGGGTGTGACGGACAAGGGTAACTACAACATGTTTGACGTGGTACGTGGCGTGCCCCCGGGTGGGACATACCCAGCCGCGCCGGCCAGAGACGTGGCTCCTCCGGAGTCGGCGTGGGAGAGAGGACTGCGCACTGCTAAAGAGGTTCGTTATTTACTTAACTTTATCTGCAAAAGTGATATTGATGTTTCCTCAACTAAAATCTTGATTTGAATATCTTGGCTTGAAACTTTTGTCATAAATTATAAATATTTAGATATTTTATTATCTTTCATTACTGCGTTGTACAATTTAATAGATATACATAAGTATCGAGATTTTTAAATATGCTGTTTATTTTTATAACAAAATTCGACAGAATATCGATAAGTACTTTGTACAACAATAATGCAAAATTAAAATAATGGTATTTAATAAATCAACCTCTTTAAACAGATGCTTAGGATAGCAAACAAACGTAAAGAACAAGACATGGACTTTGAAGAGAAGAAACTGCACTTGTCTGTGGGTGGCGTTGTACATGACCCGGACGCTGAACTCGCGTACGCTGCGGCCGCAGTGGGTGCTTCGCCACCACGACATCATGAAGGTGCTGCGCCCCCACATTATAGGGATCCAGAGGCATTTAGAGCAGGGTATGTTACAACTAATCATCTCTATGTATAAAAATCGATTGCTGTTCGTTAGTCTCGCCAAAACTCGAGAACGGCTGGACCTAATTGGCAAATTTTTATTTCAAATTATTTGTGGAAGTCCAGGGAAGGTTTAAAAGGTAAGAAAGAAATGTTTGAGGCGGTACAAAGTTTTCCAGGCCAGTTAGTCTCATATAATTATTAATTGTTTTTTAAAGTTATATTACAACTGGATTATTAACCTGAGATCATGTTATTCAAGGTAACATCAATTTTATTGCCTATAGTAAGTAATATAAACTTTATTTTCTAGGCCATACGGTCCTATGTACCGTGGTCGATTCCCGAGGCCACAAATGGACGAACGGGAACGTTTTTACGAACGTGAACATATGTATGAGCGGGAAAGAGCTGGATATGACAGAGTCCCACATTATGATGAACGACTTGCCATGACAGAAGAAGGAGCTTACCATAAGGTGTGTATTTGATACTTAGATTTTACTCCTTGATGAATAATGTTGAGGCTTTAGCTGTTGATATGACCGATTAATGTTAAAAAAACTTGAGCTTTCATTGCTGGGCCATAGGACTAAGCTGAACACTAGCCATTTTGTGCTATGGTGTCAATTTTTTTTGTATTTTGCTGGTAACATAATGTAAATAATACGTACTTACTTTCTATCTTTCTATACAAACGAATTTGCACCTTAATTGACAGGTCGTACGATCTTTAACATAGTTCTGAGCTTCTGTGACAGTCATATAGCTTTATTGACTAGTAACTATAGTTTAATGATCCGAAATACATCTAAAACTTTTCTATTCCAGCGTCGGGTGCGACCCTCTCGAGAAGTGATAGTCCAACGTGCAGAAGTAGAACGCCGCGAAGGGCGTGACATGCGAGACGGACGTGACGGGCGGGACGTGCGCCGCGGGGACGGACGGAACGAGGACTGGGCCGACCCTTGGATGCGTGCTGAACCAGCCGCCAGGAGACGGAAACCACCGTCCTCTGATGACTCGTATTCATCGTCCAGGTATAAATTAGGTTACTCTATTATGCTAGGTCAGATAGTTACACTGGTTGTGTTTTTAAAAATATTACACTTTTGTTCTTGTTCAAGTTTTCCAGGAACAAATTGATCTTTTAAAGGTTAAAAATTAAAATAGGTGTTGAAAGTTATGACAGAAATATTTGGTCAGATTTTATACTGTTGTTCTTACAAAGTTTTCCAGTACAAGTGAGGTGATAAAGTACTATATTCTAGTAAACCAAAAATTATGGAATCCAAAGTTAAGTAATGTTCAGAACAAAGTTCTAATTGTAAATTTCCTCCCGCTTCGTCCTTCTCCCTTGGGCGATGGGTTTCGCTTTCATAACTCGTCTAATGTCGTGGTGTTTGCGGTGTTCGATACTTCATCACTATCATTTTAATCTCTGTATTAACAACCATGCATGCTCGTTCTTGTCTCATTGTACTGTTGGCGTGTGGTGCCGTGTGCGCATGTGTCACGTGACATGTCCCCATCGACAATGTCCCCCTTCCCCCTTCGCTCCGCCCCCCTCACCCCGCAGCTCTTCAAATTCCAGCTCCCGAAGTTCGAGGTCTCCTAGTGCGCGCCGCAAGAGAAGGGCATCTTCTTCTTCAAGACAAAGGTGAGATTCAAATCTTTTTTATTATATTCAGCTAGAATGTGTAAAAGTGGATTGAACTGCAAGTCTACAAATCTATTACTGCTTATATTATTTTAAATTTAATTTGTAGCCTCTCTATAACCACTCTAACGTCCATGGATAGCACGGTATCCAAAAAAAGGAGCGTCATACGTCCATGGATACTATAGTATCCAAAGCGACTAGTTCTGTTTAACTCCCTCTAGTTTAAAATACGGTCTTGTTTGGTGAGTTTTGACTGATTATCTATACAGCTGAATAAATTGTTCGACGAAAAAATAAGACATGGCGTTGTAATATGCTTTGACAAACAAAATATAATTTTTTAAAGTTAGTTGACTCGTTTTTGAAGTGTTTTTGTGAGTTCCAACAATTATGTCGTAAATACTACAGTTTTGTTTAATTTATCTTGCAAGTGTTATACATCAAAATAAACTAGAAGATTTGTGCTTTACGATGATGTATAAATATCACAGTTTTAGCTGATAAATCTAGTCTAATTTTAACTTCAAACGATTGTTTCGAAAAAAATGGCCGGTCGTATGGTGTTGGCCACTTTTAGTTTTGTTTATACATATTTTACATACTTTGCATTACAATAGTATATAAAATATCGAAATACATTTCGTAATAAGCAAAATAATACATTTTTCAAAGAGAAATATACTAAATTCATTGAAGATTCCATAATAATGTCAATGTGTTCCTCAGGTTTTTTGATGTGTAAAATTACGAGTAGTGTTTTCTTTCGATTTAATTACAATACTTAGAGTTAACCGAATATAATCATATATACATCAAAAGAAAGGGTAATGAGTCTAGTTTGTTGTAAAAATATTTTATTGATAAAATATGCAATAGTTGTGCCGTATATTCTAAAAAGGTAGAAATAATTCTGTTTTTTTTTCTGTGTTTCATGTTTAACCCGTTTTATTGTATTTTAAAGATTAACTAAAGATTAAAAAAAATCGTTAAGATTGTAGAGTATTTTTCTATCTTTTTTTTGGTATTCAAATCTTTTTTTTATTCTAGGCATTACGGTTCAGTAGCTATATAGGTTTTTTGTTACGACGAACTTGCGAGTCGCGCGCGGTTCGGATGCCGTGCGCGGCTGGACGTTAGAGAGATAAACGGTCGCGCGGGCCGGACGTTAGAGTGGATAAGACATTCAAAATGCTTTGATATTATTGCCTTCACTTACTTGACATCATGTATACTCTTATTACTACATACTAAAAACTTTAGCTCTAAATATGTATATGTAATATTTATTTGTTACGCCACAGGTTGTCTCCATCAGTAATAGTCCGCGAGCGGCGCCTGGCGACGGCGCGCGCGACAGCGATGAACCCTCCAGCGCCGCGGCGGCGCGCGCCGTCCCCGGCCGCCGCCCGACAACTGTCCGCCAACCCGCCGCCCCCAGCGTCGCATGCACTACATAGACATAAAGTACGGACTTGTTTCTTTATTTTATACATCAAGTAACGGATACATCATTATAAAAATGCCAAAAATGTATTATTCATCATCATTACCCAGAAACATCAATACTGAACAAATTTCGCCTCCATTCTTTGCGAACATTTATTTACAACTATTTTTTTCTTCTTCCAGGATGAGATGGATCCTTATGGACGTAATAAAATGTCAAGTCGCAACAGGGATAGGAAGAAATATTCGCGGTCTTCGTCTTCAGGTTCTGGTATGTATGAAACTATGAATAAAGAACTTCACAAATCAAATAGAGACAAAATTCTCTCTACTAAACGGAAAACTGACTGCACGGTTGGCGCCGTATCTGGGCAACTGACTGTCGTGCAACGTGTAGCAGGTTCGATTCCCGAACGGAGAAATTCTTTGTGTAATCCACATATTGTTGTTTCGGGTCTGGGTGTCATGTATATGTGAAATTGTATGTTTGTAAACGCACCCACGACGCAGGAGAAAATACTAGTGTAGGGCTATGTTAAAAAAAATAAAAAAACGTATCATAGTGTTTTTTTACAAAATTGTCTATTAAGATCCAAGTAAAAATCTAAACTGCTATTGGTTATTGAAACTATCTTTGTTTTGTTTCTAGAATCATCATCGTCTTCAAGTGAATCGGAGAGCGAGTCACATTCGTCATCATCATCAGGCAGTTCCGGTGCTCGGCGTGCTCGTCACGCGCGTCTGCTCAATGCAGCTGCCAGACCCAGGTGAGAATGCTCGAATTATTTATTATACATAATTGTTTTAATATGTATTATAATATCACAACATTGGCCATATTATAAATAAAGTTGTATCTTGTTTTTATCTCAAGTTATTTAGGGTCGGAGTATGTCTTAAAATAAATTTCTTTCTTCTATTCCTCTCTATCAGACATTGTCTATTTTTTTCTTAATTAGGGTAAATCCCTTATTTATGGATATTATATATTATTATGTATTTATTGTATGTTATGTGTTGAATATTTATTTCTAATTTTCTATTCAGGTTAAATGCCAAGACGGGAGCAGGATTAGCAGCAGCAGTGACAACTGTTACCAGCAAGAAAGAAGTCCCGAGCGATAAAGGTAAGTTTGTAGTTTAAAGTTTGATAATGTAATACATAGTCTGTTATGGTCTACTCTTATTTATCGTCTAATTTTATTATAAAAATTAAAAAAAAAAAACTGGTCTCGCGTCAACAGCCATTAGCTACGTTACTTATATTCTACTCTATATACACTCTCTAATTGTTATACATTACGGAAATCTAAGTCATTTTGTGGTAACGTGTTGTGGGGATTAGGTATGACAATAAAATAACTTTTCAGAATCTGGCGGAGGCAAGAAACGTGGAGCGACATCACCAGTAAATTCGGGACCTGCAAAGAAATCAGTATCGAGACGAGAGGAGCTGTTAAAACAATTGAAGGCGGTCGAGGACGCCATTGCTAGGAAGCGGTCTAAGATCTAGGGTTGGCGGTGCAGGGGGCGTGTGTACAGCTCTTGATGTTGCCCGTCTCGGCTGTAGCCGAACATTCAGTTTTGCCTGGAGTCTGTCTGTAGTAGCATACATTGTATACTGTATCCGCGGGCCTATCCCAATAAATTCGATGTACGCGTACTAATGTAAAAACTAGTTATAGGAAAACCTTTACTCGGGACAGAGTTGACCTCGTACAAATTTAAGCATTTACATTGTAATGTAATAGTATCGTGCTAATATATTAAAGAAATCTCATAAATAAACAATCTTGAGAATATTTATACTATGTTACAACTGACTTATTCCTAAATCATTGTTGTGCTGAAAGAGAATGCGGGTGTATCAATATAATATTGTTGACAGAGTTTGAAAGTAAATTATTTTTGCTATTCATCCTAAACCGAAGGTGAAACCTAGAAAATTAAATGTAGGTTTTTATGGTGAAATAGAATATGTAATAACATAATTAGTGAAAAAAATAAATGCATAATTTTATAAAATATGATTTTTATTTATGTATTCATTGTGATTACTATATTTGCTAGTCTGTATTTTCTCGATGTTGGGTTCCTAACGAGAACTTGATTTAGGCCTGTGTTTAGGAGGTGTCTTAATGCATTGTATGCAATGTATCCTACACCACAACTTCTTGCTTCAGTGAAACTAAAAGCGCCCTGCGCGATATAGCCCATTACTTCTCTGGTGCCGACTTTGCGTACTGTTTCTATTTCGGATGGAAGCCACAATTCTCTCATAGCCTTAACATACTCTGATGGCTCTCTTCGATGCACTTTCCGTAGCTTCTTTGTGTACATCTGAAACATTAGATGCAAAAGTTAAAACTTTGCTAAAGTAACTAAAACAATATTTTGATACAAAAACATCTAAAATCACAAACTTACTGGTTTCTTCTCTTGTTGAAGTTTCTTCTTGAGTTTATAATTTTTCTTTTTGATTTTCTTTAACGACTTTACATGTTCTTTGCGTTTTAGTTTTCTGACTTTTTCATTAGGGTCCTCATGGTGTGGTTCAAATAAGGTCTTCAAATTCGATAGGTCACTGACTTCGGGCAAGCAAATAAGTGCATGCCTTTGTAAACTACCTTTGGCTGTTACTTTAACATACACTGGAACTAAACATTTGGTGCCATTTTCGATATTTGGTAAGCATTTCTTCCTGGTTATGCAGTCCTGAAACAAAAACAAATAATACACTTAAAGATCTGATCTGATTTGCGTAATAACTTACAACAGTACCCTTAGTAGGAGTTTCCTTTATGTTTAATGTAATGAAACTGGAAATGGCCAGTTCGAATAAACCAACCAGTAGGGCACAGTACTGTTATGATTTTTAGCTTACCTGTATCTCATTCAAAGCAGTTTTATTCCTTAAAACGAAGAACTCATTGATTTTATCATCACTCCAGTCACTTAGCAGTATATTCCAGGGACATCTGAAAGGACTATTTATTGCAATTTTATTGTAATTAACCCTTTTACTTGGTGGTAGCCTGAAGTATCTGTCTCTCATTTCTGATTCTATTCTATTTTCATTCTGTTTTCCTGCATTGGAGTCTGGTGGTAGATAGCATTCTCCCATTTCAAAAGCTAAGCTTTCTGTTTCCCGTAGACCGCCTGATCTTGCTCCAAACATGATGAATGTCAACCAGAATGGTAGGGCATATCCTGAAGGTATTATTATGTCCCATCCACTGCCATATCCTGAAATTACAAAGATCCATATTTGTATATTTTTGTTATATTATTATAAAGTTATTATTTGAAATACATTTGATATAAGTCTGATATAAAATTAAACTGTTTGCAGATTATAGTTACTTACCAATTTTCTTGAATTCTGGATTCTGAGAACCAGGTCTCTGTACCAACACAACAGGCACACACTGCAATGCTGGATCGTCCTCATCAACTACACCAGGAACAAGGTTGTTCTTGGTTATATGTTTCACAAACTGACCATTAGTCATCAACTCCTTTTTTATTGATTCATGTATTTTCACATCCCACAGTGGAGAGTTTGAGAGATAAGGTGGAATTTTACGTAAAGTGTCAGTATTTATATCTGTATCGGTATCTTGTTTTGCTTTTGTGCGGTATCTCGGTCTTCTCAAACGAGGGTCTATTACCACTAGTCCGACAACCATATGAGCAGGTAGTTGAGCAGGAGACTTGGCAGTACTTATTGCTTCCCAATATTCATTCTTGTCTATTAAATCTTTAGGCTTATGCAATGATGTCCACTTTGCGTTTTTTAAAAGATCATCATTCACACATTTCAGACTCTCTGCCACTATAGCATGGCTGTTCGGTCCTGTTAATCTAAATCTATTAAACCTTTGCATCACTTTTATTTCAATACTTCCTGTAACACTACCAACTTTCCTCTTTTTCTTTGCTACTTCATAATCATTATTGTCCTGTGTACAGGATGCATCATTTAAAACTGATTGTATTATAGTAGCTTGTGATGGATGTACAAAAAGCCACAAGGTTTTATTAGTACTATCACTTGGGACCCAAATAAACTCTACTTTGCCAATATAACCGAATGGGAATGAGTTTACATTATAGATGTGTGCAGTTCCTTGTCTAGTGCCATTGATATAAGCCATAGCACTAACACTCAGCCCACACAAACAGCTAGTAACCTTAGCAAACATTTCTTTGATCTGTGTTACAGTCCCTGTTATTTGAATTGGTGTGTAGTAGGAGATATCTTGCAGAAGGCAGTGAGCAGAGCTACCTCTATAACAAGCACGAAATGCCTTGTCGCACGGTGCGTACGGTAGTCGATGCCCCCACCGTTCCGTCATATGAAACCTCTTTGCGTGCCAAATGTGTGTTTCTAACCAAACATGTTGCTTCTGTCGCCGATTATACTCTTCTAATAAATTTGCCGGTCGACGTCTGTATTTCCTTGATGGGCGCTTTTGCTTAGGAGGTAAACCGCTCTTCTTTAGTTGTTCTAAATGACCTCTTCGCAATCTACGAGGTAATCTTTTGCAGTTATGGCTCATTACACG
This sequence comes from Spodoptera frugiperda, assembly GCF_023101765.2. Lineage (NCBI taxonomy): Eukaryota > Metazoa > Arthropoda > Insecta > Lepidoptera > Noctuidae > Spodoptera > Spodoptera frugiperda. The sequence continues at coordinate 4,907,869 of NC_064215.1, forward strand.
CCGCCTCATGTGAACAGGCAGCGATTGGAATATAAGTTTAGATTTACTTGGCCTAAGAATACTCTCAGTCATAGCAGCTATTTCAACACTTCTAGAAGACGCAAACTTTAAACTGTTAGCTGAAAATGGTAGGTGTTCCGTGCCACCTATCGCGGCATCGAATTCTTTCGCTTCTGTTTCTTCCATGATTTATTATTGCTACACAAAGTTCTTCGTTAATAATTACGCACAGTTTAATTCAAGATTTGAGTACTTTACTTAACTAAAATATAATTAAATGCAGCAAAAACATTGCACTCTATTATAACCTCAAAACAAACATGTACATTTACGTTACGTCAAACTCAAGTGATAAGAAGTGTCAGTCTGTCAGTGCCAAAAAACGTTGACGGCTGTCAACTGTCATGCATCGAAGATGAAGTTAGTCGCAAATCGGAATAGGAGCTTTTTTAGACCGTTTACTTTTTAATTAATGAAATGCAATGCAATTAATGTGGTAAATTAAAAATTAACGTTCACTATTAGGATCTAATTGATTTATCTTATTTCTGTTTTCAGCTCATATGCGTTAATTTTAATTTATTAACACTTATAAATGAGAAAATGTTAAGGTCGTCAACTATTGTATATCGTAATTTGTACATTTCTTGATAGCAAGAACTCAAAATCGTCTGTAACGATAAACTCTTCTCTGAATGTATACTTTTAGTTAGGTACCAGCAAAGATCTTTATTGTCTGACCCCCTTTTCAGTACATTCATCATGCATCATCGGCTGTTTTCGAAAATTAATTCCTGCTAACTCGAAGTTGACCCCACTGCCCTGTGCATTTTATTGGCCAGAGTCATCTTGCTTAGGAACAGTGCACTTGCGATCTCTTTGATTGCCTGTGTTTTACTGATTGATCATAATTTACACACATTACTACATGGTATACCTAGTAATTGTCATAATGATAAACGGGCGGTAGGTTATAAAATTGAGTCTTTGTGGATGGATGAAAGGGTGGGAATGATCTTGGATGAAGTGGGCCCACTTATAGAATTTCCAAACCCATTTTGAAAATTCAGGGAAACAGTGGCGATCAATGAAAAACTAAAACCTTATGGCTGAAGTAGAGGCTTAATTTACATATCTTTAAAAAGCTTGCTAGACTTGGCTCTTGGCTATTATAGCTAGAAAGATATATGTATAATTTTATTGGGATCGATGTAAAGGTGTTTGTGACAAAATAAATACCTATAGGGAAGTGCAGGGCCCGTGTCCGCGCTATAGTTTCAATAAAGTTTAAAAAAAACACGACGTCCAGCTTCTGGTGTTTTAAACTTGACCTAAATTTATGCAATAGTAAAATTATTAAAGTCTCCCTTTTAATTTCGGTTATGGTGGCCTAACCAGTGCACAAGTATGCGCGCAAACACAGATGCACTCTCTGAAAACGATGCAGGACTACCGTAGGTGCCTCATGCCTACGTGCTTTCCCAGTCATAACTTCCCACAACTTCTTGAGTCTGGGCTGTAAGTGGCCATCTTAACCAGAAAAAATCATTAGCACTTTTTGCCCGACACGAGAATCGATCCCGCGACACGTTGTACAGCAGTTCAGGCACTGCGTCAACCGTGTAGTCCAGTCAATATGGTCGTCTTAAAAATGATATAGGTAGGTACCTAGATATACTAAATAACTAACCTATGAATGCTTTATTCTTCTTCAAATTTACTTTCCTTCTCAATTTCGGTGAATATCTAATACCTTCAAGCGTCTTCACTTCATTTATAACAAATACTTACATAGGCTTAGGCACTAGCCAATTCAAACTTCCGTAGAAAATACCTGAGTATTTTCTCTCAACTCTCATTAAGAAAGTAGATAAGTAAAAAAGCAGAAGTAAAAAAGCATTTGTTTTTTTTTATTGTTTTGATTGGGCCCCCCTTAAATGCAGGGCGCAAAGTAATTGCTACTCTTGCTTCGGTAATCCGACGCCGCCTTTAGACAAATCTAGGTTCTTACCTAGGTACTAAGTTAGGTACCTATTTACATAGATACTATGTGTTTTTTTTTCTAATTTAGGATTTTTCTTATGATCTAGAATAAGAAACAACATAGGAATATACTAAAGTTTATTCATTTTAAATACAAGCCTCCTTAACTCGACTTAGGTCTTAAACTTTGGTCTAGGTAACCTAAGTCCATTTTATAGGTTTCAAAAATGTGTCACAACAAATATATTTTATTTAAATAATCAATTATAATTTATACACGGCGATAGGCGCTGAAATATAGAAGTCGATTAACAAATTATTCTTTGAAAATAGTTTAAATTACATAAGTTAGAAAATTCTAAAGTTTTCGCCAATCTTTCCTAGTTAGGTCTACCGAACAACTATATAAAAATAGGTCTGTCTATATAAATAGTTTCTAACCAACCTTATTTTATTACAATCGCTTAATTAGATGCCCTTAATTATTAATACTTAGGTCTTAGTTTAAGAAATTAAAAAGATGTCGTGTCGCACTTGAAATAGTGATAGTGAAGTGGTGTAGGTACCAACCTACCTAAATCTAAATCTAGATTTTCCCACTCTTTATTGAATTGTCTCATTAGTTGAATAGTGGTTAAAAGCGCTACGGTAGAGAGATGGGTTTTAGTTCAATTTAAATGTACAACATCCTTGTAGTTTGTAGAAGTACATACCTACCTAGTACTTTTAAAGTTTTCCACATAGAGTCCTATTATATGACTACCAATTGGCAAAAAGTGGATGTAAAGCTATGTAAGCTTTATTATGTTTTCAGCTTATTCCATTGATGAGAAAACGCACAATTATACAAACGGTACTTTAAATCTTGTCAGTACGGTCACATAAAGTACGTAAACCTAAGGTAAAAATAATATTCAGAGTACTTAGTTCGTCAATAAATTTCATCCTTTTTCAAACTAAAGCAGTTGGCTAAGAATTTATTATTCCCTATTACAGAAGCATTATTCAGGATAACGAAAGCAAAAATACAGACGTAGAAAATAAAATTTGTAGCAACAAGAGTCAAAAGACTGGCACAGAGTGTAATTTGTCGTGGTGAATACATAAGTCTAAACTGTAATTTAAAAACTGTAGGTAACTTAGATTTTTGTAAATATTTTTCTGATGACAGTGTTGGAACCTTGCCGGTCACCTGGTGCTATTGCTCTGAAGCCCGGAGCTACGGATTACCTAGCGGGTTTACCGGGGCTCCGGTTCGGAAAGCAGGATTAGGAACGGGGTTTTTAGTCAGTAAGAGACTGACTCTCCTCTCGCCTCATTCACAGGCGGAAGAAGTCATACATTTTTCTCATCAAAAAAAGGGTCTTAAGAGAAAGGGGATTGGACATCTTTTAAATATTTATTTTCAATAATACCGTGTTAAATTCAATCTACTACGTCAGAGCTGTGCTCTTAAAGATTTGCCTCCATTTAATCTAGCGATTACTCGTACAAATTATCCAGCTATCTAATTTCGATGGGAAATATCTATGGTAAAACTATTACCCAACATTACAAAAATATTTAAAAGTCAAATTAAAATACCATATAACATCGTTTCATGGTATGTTCCAGTTTACATGGATATCCACGCTGAATGCTATTGTACAATATTTATTTGGAATATTATATGGTTAATCGATTTGGAATACTTACTTAATTAAGCAATACTTTGAGAAATTACACCTATTATACTTAAATTGGAAATGCAACGATTATGAATTCATTAGTAAAATAAGTTCTATTAAACGTGGCCAGTTGAAATATCTTCAAACTGATATTTCTATGAAACGTGACAAATTATATTTTTGCTTTTAATCCAAAATGTGGCCTGATTGCCTGAACTCCGATTTTCTTTCACAATTTTATCCCAATCCCAAATCTGTGGCTAAGGGTATTTTTCCTCCACAGATCTGCTATGCTATGTTGTTGTGGATGCGTTTGGCTTCTATGTTTTTATATGGAAAGATGCGTGCTATGGATGGCTTCCCTACTGTCGATACTCCGCAGATTCGAGCTGCACATCACACAACTACATAGCTTAGTATCAGTGGAAACGGTCACATAGTTTCACAGCTTTGCTATTACATTTTCGTAACATAGATACATAGCACATCTCTAGTTGAAAAGCAACCTGAGGATCAATTTTTGACATTCGTTGTCTGGTATTTCTGTCCACATTTTGTTTTGACATTAAGTTGAAGGGATGCGTTTACAAACACAAAATTCTGATTACACATCACAATTAGACTGGAACAACAATTTGTAGGCTCACAGAGTTCTTCCGTGTCGTGTGTGCATCTACAAACATAGGCACCAAAGTCTCTGTTTAATTTGTTTCTATTTATTTCGTCTCGAAAATTAGGAGTTAGTAACATATCGGTTGTCCAAATATGAAATATGAGTTTAAATAATTGTAGTTTTATATAAAACAAAGAAAATAACAATCAACGTGAGTTAAGAGTGCTGTTCAATATCAACTACGGAGTACCCAAGTATACTCGATTATAATCGGGTATAATCGATTCTTAATTTAAGCTTATTTTACTAAACATAAATAAGAAATACCTAATTACAAAAATATTAAGTTCATGTAACAGTATTTTTTAATTAAAATTAAATCCTTAATTTATTAGTGTTATCTACACGTTATAGGTTTTTTCTTATTTATATATCGTGGTTATCTACACGTTAGCGAGTACTTATTTTGATTGTTTTATATAAATAAAACTTGTATGTAAACATAGATCAAATGAAATATATTTTTGCACCAAGAAGAATATAATAAATCAATATAATTGAAACAATATACCTATGCGTTAAACAGATTTCCTTCTCCATCAATATATAGGTAATAACACATTTTTATCATTAAATATTTGTTTGGATCGAGCGAGGCTTTGACATCTATGTAGGCACCTAAGACAAACCTGAACCTTTTACACTGCGCTGCTATACACAAACCCTCTTATGTAGAGGAGGCTCATTGTCCAGAGATGGACGTGTACGAGCTATTATTAATGTGAATACGTGTGGCAATAGGTTTGTCATCCTATAGGTACTTAAGGTAATTCACGGGATGACGGGATTAATAAAATAAATAGCGGAAAGTTTTGTTATTACATCTTTACCTATGAGGAAAAAGATGTGATGATGTTATTTAGGAGCAGGAATAACTGTTAGATATAACTCTTCGGTTAAATAATAGCTTGGTATTTACGTGGTATTTTATGTATCCTTCCTGGAGATTTTTTCCAGGTTTATCCAATGTGGGATTAATCACTTGGGAAGAGTAGTAGTTGCTACGGGCCCCGCGCAAAAGAAGTTGGGTTGAGTTACTGTTTAGTGATAATCACAGGTTGTCCGGGAACTAGGGATCCAACCGAAGTCATGCTAAGGTTACGGTATGCTTAGAAGTTAGGACACAAGACTTTTAAGATACCCCGCGCTTGGTTGATCTATCCCTGTTTCTTGAATCGTGAACCATTTATTTATACTTAGACAAAATATTCTTAATATTAAGCAGACGGTAAACACTTATATTCGTCACTCGATTTATGGGTTTATGGGTGGTATCGATTCTTTCTTTGAAATTAATTACATGTACATGTTATACATTCACACAAATTACGTTCTTAATTATTATGTTATCGGCTTACTCACGTACTGTTTTGACGAGGAACTCGACTAGTTTCAAGCCATGCTAGAGGCTCATATTCATGAGCAGCATTCCGCGACACACGTATTTAGTATGTCTCACAAAAGTTACAATAAAATAATTACGTTCTTAATTTAAACTTATCTGGTACATAGCAGCCTAGCAGCTATACAGACATGAAACAGGCGCATACTGCCATACTTAGTCATTCAAGGATTACTTAACTCAATCCTTAGCGATTGTTTTCAGAACAAATTCATTCCTAAGGAATAGTTTAAGTAATCATTAAATGTCTCTGAGTAAGGCAGTTAGTCTATTATTATAGTTCTTTTACAATATTAGCACGCTAACATATAATCTTATTTATACAATATTTACAATATACAAAATATTATAGGTTTGTGACAGACAATCGAACAATATTAGTTTATAACAAGTTAAATTAGTTTCACTTCAAAATATACAGACATTTTTTACATAGGTACATAACATCATTATACAGAGAGAAACTTATAGGTACTATTTCTTCCAGTTATATTTCTTCAGTTATAGTTCTTCTCTCTTCTTTCGGCGGACTCTCGATCTCGATGAACTAGGAACAAAATCAGCTTTCACAATGATCTCAGAATTTAGAACAATCTGTCAAATCATTATGAAAACCAGTTTCGTAATTCCTTTTATTCTTTCTTCGTGCTCTTCACGCCTCAGTGTTCAGTTCTCGCTGCGGCTGTTTACGGGAACACAATCTATAGGAAAACGCCAGAATAATGTTGGTAGCTACTGAGCGTTACTTACCTAACACGTGAATTTGATCAGGAGAGGAAAACCGCACTCAGTTGGCAACGTATGTCATTTGCCGTTTCGTTTGATAGACTTTAATTACGTTGGAATCGCAAGAATTCAATGTTTAACACAACAGTTAGCGGCAATGGAAGAATATGAATGGATTTGTCATCGCTCGATTGGGTGAAGTATGCGGCGGGAATGGGATGTGACGTGGTCGGCGGGACGCTCCCATTAGCCGCATCACCGCCTGCTATGACATCATGCTGAGTCAGGCGCACACCACATTACAATGCTCCTTTCCTCCGCTAATTGACATCCATCTGTAACACATAAAACCATTCTTTAGTACAATCCGAATTGCGAACCGGCCGACCGCGAGTAGGAGTTGCTGCGGCAGTCCTTTGACAAATATATTGGAGCTCATAATTATGTTCATATAATAGAAGTGAATTGACTAAAATAGTAATAAACGAAGGCGGCAGGGTCCGTGGTAAGCAATGCGGGCTCACCCACACCGCACGCCGGCTAATTAGGCGACGCGGTGTGAGTGCGCTGCTGCTGCCTCAAATGGTGCGGATAGCGGCTTCGGCCTTCTTCGGCCTTGTTCGGCTGTGCGCGGGAGTCGGCGCCACTACAATTATTTCGCCAATTTATTGACATCGATGGTAGTACCACACTTGTACCACCTACGATGACTTCAAACCTGAATGCATTCATTGCCGGACAAATGACGACATATTTCGATCAGTACAAAATACAGTGTGGTGCCTACACTCCGTTACTATAGCCAGCTGTGAACGTGGGATTGTGTCAGATCTACCAAGTTATGGACCGTGTTTCACGATGTCGACTTTGATGTTTTATGCAATATGATCCACGAAAGGTGATATCTAGTTAAAGCGGTTTCCCAGTGAATGTTACTTGGTCACATTTAGAGAGCGACGAGTGATGGGAAGTGTGTTGGTGGTGGTGGTGGGCAGTGGTGCGGTGTGGGGGCGCAGGTGCGCTGGTGCTGCTGACGTCACGTCCGGCGCGGCGGCGGTGGCGCGGGAGCTCCTCAATGGGCGCGCACTATGTGGGCCACACGTGTCACCTCATCCCTCCCCGACACACGTGTGTCCCCTCGCCGCACACACACTAACGCTGCTCTAATTGCTGACAACTATGGGAAATAGCGCAAATGTGTTAGTTTTTATCGCGAAGCATATTTACACTCTTGATAATGACGAATGTGTCGTCTTTAGATACTCGTTTTTATCGTCAGCGTGGACCCTGTTTCAGCAAATTATATAGCTCAAGGAGACAGGTATGAAAGACAATAAAATAAATAAATAAGACTACTACGAACAGTAAAACTCGACAAGTGTTACGAGCGAAGCGCCCCAATAAGAATGTGTGGCGAGCGGAAGTGTATAACGTTTTTGACAGAATTGGATCGTGTGAATAATAAACATCAGGTCCGCGGCATAACATTGTCGTATCGAATGCTTCGGTGTGGGACGATGAGAATTGTAGTTACGTCAGAGAGCGGCGAGCGCACGAGAGGCGCGGGTGTCGTCCGACACTGCGACGTCGCAGACGAGGAACAATGGACTTAAAAATGGAATTTAGCGCATGAGGTGACGAAACGTGGTCCCGGCTGCGGCGCGGACGTCGCGACAAGTATGTAGGGCGGGTGACGCGCCGACTATTGATAGTGCGCCGCCGACGCCGCCGCCGACGCCGCAACAACTACCATTATTCTCTTTACAATTCTGTGCTCTAGAATGCAGCGCGGTGCCGCGCGGAGCCTGCAAGCGGATCTATAGTCGTTCTATTTACAACCGGACTGTACAAACGCCGACGTGCCTTATATGTCGTGCCGTTTATCACGCTTATTAGGTATACGTTTAATATAATATTATGTGCCTATCTACGCATACCGATCCAACCGTACAACTCCTGTAAAGAGGTAACAACTGGTGTGCTACGCGTAGGCTCAGCTCGTAGACAACTTGTAGGGGTCTACGAAATTATCAAGTTCTTGCAATTTTTTCAAGAATTTGTAACCGTTATATTTCTGTTTCATAATCGCTTTTACATTTTAGAGTTAAAATATGTCGTAATGGCCAGATATCCATTTTCTATAAAACTTTTGCCAAAATCTACACTACTTATCGACCTATAATAGTATTCACAGAGCCCCATAATGCTTTTAAAAATAATTATAATTAGAATAAATAAATGAATGTATGAAGTACACGAATCATCGTTACAGTAATACTATTAAACAACAGTATAAACTGCTAGGCAGCCGCATCTATTTCGACCAAAAGCCGGTCTCACAGTGACGATAAGGTAAAGAGGCTGATGAGTTATGATTGGCTACAATGTTGGGTATAGAGATAGAGCGGCATTCCGCGGCTGTAACGGTGAGTTATTTGGCGGGCGGCGGGCGTAGTGTGCGGCGTGAATGGCCGCGAGATGCAGCCTCCGCTGCAGCGCCGCAGGCTGCGCCGCGCGCCCCCGGCCCGCGCCCCCGCCGCCGCGTGCGCATTCCGCCGAGCGTCGAGCGCCGCGAAGCTAGTCGCTTGCGCAACCTCCGTCGCCGCATTCCATTCATAGCGACGCGCGACTCGATAAACACAGCTTATGACCGCTGCGGCTCGCCCGCGTTCCGCCGCGACCGCGCTGCGGTCGAGGAGGCCCTCGCCTTCCCGGAATGGGAAAACGAGCGCGGTTTTTGAAATTTTAGAGCGTTACGCCACATTTGTTCGTGAACGTCACGGCGGCGGCGGTCGGCCGGTGTGAATTCCGCCGGACGTTGACCCATACCGCCACTGCTTTCTCCGACTCAGTGTTTGCTATTGGAACGAATCTATTAATTGGAGAAACTCAGTTCACACATGAGCGTGGAAAGTAGACCGATGAGCTTTAGCTATCCGAGTCGCAGAGAGCTAAAACGTCACGCAAGCGCCCTTTATGAATAGTAATCACACACATGGGAGTCGGGCACGGGCTCCACCAGCACAATACTGTGCGCTGCACGTACTCACTGTCGGCTGTCGTTTGCTCATCAAAACAGCGCCTTTATGGGTCGCTTGAGCTGCAATAAAGTTAATAGCTTGCACTTGGCCGCGGGATTTCCCGTCTGTGTGATAGTAGTGCAGACTGCAGAGTCAACCTGTCTAAGCTCAAGTGTAGTGCGAGGTTCGCGTGGTAATGTGAGTGGCGGGGGATGCGCGTGCGACGGTGTTCCGCCGAGCGAGGCGTGCGGCCGAATGCCGGAGGCTGCATTCCTCTCCCCGCCGCCCGCAGGTGAAATGTCACCAAACAGCATTCCGAAATATTTGAAACGACCTTTATGGCGCGAAAGAAAGTGTGTGGGGCGCGGGGCGCGGGGCCGCGCGACCGTGGGACAGCGGCGCGCGCGCCAGTCGCACGCCCCCCACCCCCGCGCGCCGCGCCCCCGCCGCCCCGCGCCGCCTCCCGCATTCCAGCGCGCCTCCCTCCCAATTTATTCAGCCGCGACCCGACACACCAGCATCACCACATTCACCACACCTGGACATCACCGACTACCCTCCGTAGCACCCTCTAACTTATCTACTTTTGTAATCTGTTTTTTTTTTGCATTTCTAACCGTACTTACTTGGATACGTAATCGACCGTTGGTTCGCTGCGAAATAGGTACAACATGAGTGGTCTCGTGATTCACAAATACGAAATCATTGATAAACAGCTATAGGTACTTAATTATATCTATCTGATAAAATATCTATTTTTGATTGGTGGTGAGGGAGTTAACAAGGATTCTAACAAAAGACTTCAACGCACATCAAGGTTTTAAGAAATTCCTTAGGAGGATCTCGTGGTTGTACGATTGTATTTTGCAAACTGCTTATTTTATATCAGTGTGTGAATTGAATTTTATGTCATTACAAGAGGAGACTAAGATAAAACAGGGAAGGCAGGAAATCCTGATAACAGGATATTAAATAGAGCGTCAGTGATATTTAGAAGTTGTGGTCGTCGTTTCGAGGGTTTTGCGCCAGTTTAGGAGAGTGTAGAGAAGCTGGAGAGCGTGGTCGGCAGTCGTAGATGTGGAGGAGCGTGTTGGTGCGTGGGGGCGAGTGGCTGGCGGCGGCGGCGGCGGCGGCGGCGGCGGCGGCGGCCGGTGTCGCAAATAGCCCGTGACGCGGCGGGCGCTGCACTTTCGCGCGGTCATGTGCCCGGCGCCGCAGCCAGACGCTCGTAATCGCTCCTCTATTTAAAAACGTCGTCGGACGCCGCGCGGCGGGGAATGTGCGGCGACAATGCACGGCGTCAACGACCGCTCGCAACGGAAGCGACACACTTCCAGCCCGGAAATGTGCGCCCGCGCCTTAAGGGACCGCCGGTTCGCTATTTATAACCGCGCAGGGCGCACGCCGTGTGGGGAGCGTGATGTAATCAGCTTATTTCGGAACCGTTCCCTTTACCCGCATGTTCGCCCATCGCGGGAAACTACAGTTAAGCTAAAATTACCGAATAACTTCAAATTGTGCGGGACATGCAGAGGAAGAGCCGACGCGGTAATCTGTGGGGCGGATGTGGCGAGCACATGCCGCTCGCTAACGGGAGGCGCGGGTGTTTCATTATTTCTCCATCGCTCTGTTCCGTGCGACTGACTGTCTGCTGTATCATTTCTATAAAACCGCAAGAGTGATCACAGTAATAAAAGAAAACTGTGGTGTTATTGTGACAGTGTTTCAAAACGTGGATGTAATAACTCAATCTGTAGGGCTGCTCGGTTCCCAGCGGCGCGCGGCGTCCGTTCCGGTGGTGGACTCTTGCTCATTAACGAGTAAGCAGGTAAAGAAAGCGCAAGGGCCGGCCACCGGAGATAAGGTCAATAAATGCGCGGCTCTGTGGCTCATAATTAATAAGTGCGCGCGATAACATCTCAAGGCAATTACCGAAATACAAGGAACCACGCCGGTGTGCAGTGTGTGTAGCATCAGAAACTCATTACACCACACATTCAATTACTAAATGTGCTTTAATAACTACGTGCAGTAGGAGCCGCGGCGTGCGGATACATTCTTACTGTTTCTATTTCGTCAGCGTTAAGGGCAAACCCAAACTGTATTGTTTTCATTGTCGTAAAGTAAGACAACTCTTGCAAACTAGAGAACACGTCTCTGTTTCCATTTCCTACAGCTCACCGAGTTTACCCAGTGACTAGAGACACGTCGTCAAAAGTGCTGATCGATTAGTATTAATGTACAATTAATCGGCTTGTGTGCGTAACAGCTTCACGACAATGTCCCACGACTTTCGTGTCGTATCTACGGGACTACGCTATAATCGTTGTACGAACGGTACGAGGCTAATAAGTTGTCTGTGAGACTACGAGTCCCGCATATCAACACACGGTAATTAAGTCTGAACATTTTACATTTTTAAACTGTTAATCACGACCACGCATTCGATGTAAATATGACATGATTTTTGAAGCTGTTAAATAATTACTCGCGAGCCTCCTCGTGGGAAACGGTTACGAGGTACCGTTACCTCGGCTGGCTAGTTCACGCTCTGCTGTGCTACGACATTGCTACGAGACTGCTACGAAAATTAAACAATTTGACAGACTGTTCCAAGTGCTTGGATATTTCATTTAGCTGACTGTTCGATAATTGTTTACTTTACTAAATATCTAGTCATGATTATTGTACAATAAAAATACTCAATACTCGCTTTCTTTCGAGTTTTTTAATAAGAGCTTCATAGAATTTAGACGGGTGTAGTAATAAGCTGCGGTGCTTTGTCAGTATTCTGTGTGTGACGTTGTTACTCTGGTGTCAATGTTCAAATAGAAAGAATAAGTGCTATTTAAACATCAGTGTATGAAAACTAAACAAATATGTATTACAGAAATATAAAGTCCATCAACTCATAGTGAATACCTAGACATTTTTTCTGTTAAAATAGCAAACAATACAAAATGATTTCACAACACAACACGTTGCAGACACTTCGCATTCTCAATGATTGCGTACTCATTTTTACTGAATTTATTTACACAGAATAGACATTCTTGCGGTAGATCATATGTCGGCCGCGGCGGGGTGTCGCTTACAAAAAATATTTGTCGCATTAATAGTCTAATTTTCCGGCGATTGTTTGTTTGATCGTTCATACTTTCATGAAAGAATGTCCGAGTGTAAGCGGTTTGCAGCTAGCGCCGTACAGTAGATCGGGCGCGTGAGTGTAGCGCGATGCCGACGTCGCGCGTCGCATGTTTTCACATTTCCAGGCTGGCAGTAGTGTTTCAGGTGTCGGCGGAGGCCACGGCGCGGGCGGCGTGTCTAGCACCTAGATTCCGTGTATTGTTTGGTTGCGCGCGCGCCGGCGGCGGCGGTGGCGCCAAGGCGCGCCGCTCCATGTATTATTCAAGCGGCCACGACCCGCGCCGCCCCCGAATTTTGTTAGCCTCGCGCCCCACAGACGTCTCTAATTACATGCTATCATGACCGACTTTACTGTGTCACGATTATTTCGATTATCGTTAAAGTCAACAACTTGTGGCGACAGAAACTGTTTTATAAACTACCAGCTACCTCCGTTACAGTTACGAGGACATATTTATTTTGAGACACGCGAAGCAAATTCTTCTTTGTCGCGCAGTACTGCCTGATTTTCAGTTTTTCGTTTTCTTTAAACGACTTCCGCTATTGTCTAGTTAGATTTCGCGGTGCAACAGATGACAGTAGAGTTGTCCTGCTCATAAGAATGTGTCGGAGAGCGCGGGGCCTCGCGGACTGGGGGGCGGCTAGTCGGGTGTCGGCTCCGATGTCGCGGAATAGTCCATTGTGCGAGCGCGCCGCCCGCCGCCCGCGCGCCACCAGCGGGAAACGGGTCAAGGTCTCACTGGCGCCTACCTCACGACACACTGCTGCCTACCTCACAGCACGCTGCCGACTGCTCTCTACTGCGCACTGTGCTCTCTACCCACTGTACCACCAGCACTTTACGTACACCTAAATAACTCGCATGTGACTTTAGACATTTATACAATCTTCATGGTTCTGTGTTCTGACATAAATATATCTAAAAGCCACTAGTTAGGTATGTATTATAGCAACATAGTAACCGGGTGACTATTCTATTTTTGATCAGATTTTCCAAATTGACTGTGTATTGGCCCGTCATTGTTTAGTCGGCCGACGGAAATATGTAAACGTGAATATTACAATATAAAATGCTGGCACGTAAACGCGATGGTCCCTGAAAATTTGTTTAAGCACATGTAAACGCGCGCCGAGCGAGATGTGATGCGAGGCTCAGTTTAGGTGTGAAGGTCAATGACCGATAAGGTTGGCGTTACGTCGACCTCTCTTTTCCCCTCACTTCGGCCACTATCGCCAACCGACCTATCAGCAAATATGTTGCCAAATACCTACTGTGCAGGGCGGCCGGTGAGCTCAATACGTCTGTGACCGATGTTGCCAGCTCATAATCCGGGTTCAAACATTCGGCGATTGCGTGATATTTGTTCGGAACTCGGATCGTTCTCAATTTGTTATCGTTTGAGGGATAATTTTCCGGGATACAGCGGTAGCATTAGAGCAGTGGGTGGGCCGAGCAGCAGTGGCGAGCAGCGGTAACTGTGTTACAGCACCGCCATAAGGGCGCCACTCCACGGAGTAATGAGCGTGTTCTCAAAACGGGTAATTGTTTGTATTGTAAATGAGGGTATTTCCCATACGTGTCTACAGTTGATAGTGTTTTGGTGGGCGAGGGGGCGGCGCGCGGGGCTGGGGGAGGTGCGCAGTATCGGCGCGGGCGCAAGGTGCACGTTATCGCGCCATTGTTAGCGCCGACAGATTTATAACTTCCCTTTGCCCTCAATAAGGGCCCGTGACCTGCGCACACCTTACACTCCTAAATAACGCAAATACTTGGAACAATTACTCCAATACCAGTTTCATAGATATTAGCGGGAGACTAGGCAAAGTCATTCATTAGGACTTATAGTTTTAAAATACTAAATGAACCTATACTCGGTGGGGCAAAACCTGTTTTCAGTCGAAAAATCATAAAACATATATTTCACCAAAATATTTCAGATTAGATAAAACTAAATCATATTTTGATATTTTGGCAATTCATTGAACTTGTCAGTCACTGGTCAATTATGATTTTATTGGGCAGAATTATTTTACAGATTAATATGTGACTGACAAAGCTACAGTAGGGATGTTCGACGTACCTGATGTTGTTGGCTCATCTCTTCCAATCAGGAGAGGAGCTCACACTGTCACGCCCTGCCCTTTGCGAAGACTATTGATGCAACCATGACGTTCACGCACCTGAAAAGATTACAAAACCTAGTTGAAATAAATAAATACACACACAAAATCAAAATATAATAGTAAATAAACAATTACAGAGCGTAAAATTAATATTTCTTATTGAAAATACGGATTGAGTTCCCAGCAGTAAATTAGACAATCTGTGAGAAATTTTGCTTGGCGCCATTCCGACTCCACAAATGTGACGACCAATCATTAGGGTTTTTTGCGCAAGTAAATATATATGTATTGAGTTAATTGTCTTCTATTGCTAATTTATTAACTTTAAAGTTAGTGGGAAACGTGTATAGGTACAGAACAATAATGTTACTATTGGAGTATCATGCACATGCAGGACTAACACAATATTTGTACAAAATAAATAATTTTATAAGATGAAACTTTATCATATTTATCAAAATACAAAATGTTCCAACAGGAACCTCGTAATAAGATAATATTATGGTCAGCCCCGAGAACGGTCCCCAGTGAACTCGAGCGTAAAGCAAGCCGAGCCGCGATACTCGATCCTGTCGTCTTATAAAATAGCTTTGTTTATTTATCGATACCGTTACTACACAGCAGACGACATATTAATAAACCCCTGACATTATTTTTAATTTTTTGTTAATTGGTATATCTCGGCCATTAAATCCAAGTTTAAAGTGAGTGTCTCGGTTTTATGGCCATTTTATTTGAATGTTTATTATTGGCAGTTTGAACGGAATATGTTTGGTGGACGTCACAAACGGTGATATTGATGATGTCATGCGTGAGGGCTGGCGGCGCGCGGCGCTGGTATGCGGTATGCGACGCGCTAGCCGCATAACGGTGCGCGCGCGACGTCTGCGCGCGTTCCCAGGCTCCGCGAGCGCTCGATCGACGCCCCGAGATAAGCCCCATTCTATACGAAACCCAATAAGCCATTTCCTTGAAACTCTCACAGGAGAACCGCTCCCGTGAAAAAAAATGACCAAACCTATACAAAAAAAGGCCTGTGAATAAGGCAGGAGCGTGAAATAAGAATGGCCTCAGTTCTGGGAAGGCTCGGCGCCGGTGCAGTCTTTACATCCTTTATAATGATCTTTTTTGTGGAGCGACCCTTAATGGCTTATCGTGGGGCTGAGAATGTTGGCACAGTGCGAAGCGGCGTGTACCTTATTAGTTGGCGAGGCGCGGCGATGTGGCCGAGCGGAAATCGACAATCGGTTAGAGATTTAACTGTTGAGATTGTGTGTGACGGAAGCGTCGTCGTGTTCAATGGCAGCGGCTGTAGTGAGCATGAATGACGGAACGCTCACAGTTAGAACTGCGGATACAACAATGATTGACCAATTTAGTAACGTGACATTTGCATATTACACTTGGATTCGTCCTACACGGTGGCGAGACGTGTGGTGCAATTCGTGTGAATGTTAAATGAACCGCTTTATGAGAGTACATCCAGCGGGCGGCGGCGAGGTGCACGGCCTGAGTACGTCCTCGGCGGGAGGAAGCGTGACGAAGGAAACGCTTATGAAATGGTCGCCCACGCCGCGTGCGCTGCGCCGGAAGCGGAGGCGCAACGCACGCTCGGCACACTCGGCACCGCAGTGTGGCTGAGCCTGCCGGAACAATGTAATCAATGCGCGATAAAATGAGAGCAAAGGTGAGAGGACCGAAGGGCGTCATGTGTGCCGGCTACGTCACAGAGAGATGCTGTGACTCAGCGGGGACGAGGCACACGTGTCGCTGACGTCACGTGCACCTGACTCATCACGTACTCATCATCTGGGAAAGACATTGCTATAGTACACGCGCGAGGCCCACTGCCGCCGCCGCCGCCGGCCACCGCTCAATGGGTGACTTGCATGCTATATCTGTTGCGTTGACTAATTCAATACTCAGACGGACATCATTTCTTATAAATATCATTTTATTACAATTTGGAATCCACCAGATCAAGTATGACATATAAAATAAAAATTAAAGGCTCATTTAATGCTAACCGGAAAATTTAACACCAGGAAAGTTGTCTTATGAGTTGGTTGTGTGACTTATAAGGAATTGTGTTTGGAGTTACAATTTATTTACTTTATATATTTTAATTTATATTTGCTGTGAGAACAATAAACAGAGTCACCGAGTTATCAAACTCTGTATGGGTGCAATGCACAAAGTTTTATTGGCGCGGATAGCAATAACAATTGTCTTAGAAGTTTGTTTAATATTAGTGATAGTATTAGATATAGATAAATAATGTCAGTGAAAGTTTATATAACTTTTGGAGAGATAAGAGGCAATTCCACAATGTTGCGTTGTCTATGAGTGAATAGTAGTGGAATGCGGAGTGAAGTAAATCGTCTAAACAAGCAGAACGAGGGTAGGGCATGGCAAGTACTGGAGGGCAATGAACAGCCGGGGGTTAAGCAGAACTAGAGGAGAGCAGGGCGAGTGTGCGAGCGGGAGGCAAGAGCAGACGTCATGCTCTGGTGACGTACGTCCTGTCGGCAACGTGCTGCCGTCGCGCGCCTGCGCCCGCGCACCACACTCCGCTGCACACACTGCTACCCCCATACACTCCACTATCAACACTCACTACCCCCGACTGTCACATACACAACTCCCTAGTCTTAACTATTCATCAAAATATAAATGCTACAATTTATTCAAACACAAGAACCAATAAAATATATTACAAAGTTAAGTGACTATTAAAATTTGACTACCCTCATTAGTTAAATATTAAAATTTTCTAGAAAAATTGTGAATTACTAGAAATTGGTGGTTGAATTAAGATTTAGCTAAGATGTTGAGTATGGACGATGTTAAGGCAATAGTTCAAGTACAAGGAATAGAAAAACCAAAAATATATTTCTAGTCTTACGCTACTGGGTGTAACATTCCATTGATACAGACGGAAAATCACTATTTTAATTCACTATGCACTAAATTTCACAGTTGATTTCGGTGAAGCGATTGAACGGACACTTGTTTCCAACACAACGCACGAAGTCCGGCCTCAACTAGCGGCGTTCACTAAACAACGTGATAATACAAAAAGAAGTCAGAGGTTACGATGTTATCGAGGGAGACATGAATATTCGAAGACGCGAGGGTCACGAGTGAACGGTCGTCGTAGCATCGCGCCGCGGCGTGAATGGAACGACCGACATTTTATGAATCGAGAGCCGTCGCCCATTGAGCTGAGCGCGGCGAGCGGCGAGCTCCGACGGTGCGCGCGCGCAGCACCGTCGCCGCAGGGCCCACAGCTCGGGCCCGCACCGGCGCCGGTTCCGGCCCCGGCGGAAGTGACGCTCCAACCGAACATGGCGGCGCGCACGCAGGAAGTGCGCAGCTTACCTATCGGGACGTCTCCGTCGGCGGCGGGCGCAGCCGACACCCGCCGCCGTCCAGCGCTCGAGCAGCGCACGCGAACCCGCATGCGCCGATACCGATATCCGCAAAAGTGCGCGCGATCACTACCTTGCGAATAAATTATTCGTGCTGTTATCTAAAAATATTCGTTTGCGACGCAGAGCGCTCGCAGCCCGCAGCCCGAGCCGACACGGACTTGCACACGCGAACCGCTTCCCCGCTGCGGGGAGACTGATGAGGGCAGGCCGCGCCGGCGCCGGCGGAGGCTCCGACGCATGCGCACACCGCCGTCCGTCCCTTTCCGCGGGCATGCAATCGCTGCGGAGCGAGCGGGACGACAACAACTCATTATCACAGCGCCGACTCGTGAACACCAATAGATCGAGGAGTAGGGACAAAATATTCGACCTTCACTTCACAACGCACACGAGCGCGTGCGCTGATCGCGTCGCGACAGCTCCACACACATGCGCGCTCCTCGCAAATTGCTCGCGGCCGCCGCCGCGCCGCCGCCGCGCCGCCGGTGACATTTTACAATTTTTCCAGAAAACTGACATGCACCGTCACCGTGGACGAGGCGCGCCCGCCTGCCACGTGGCCGCCACTCAGCACTACCACCGACCACCGACCACCGTCGGCCACTCCACACCACACACTGACTACACCACATTCTAGCCACTGCTGATAACGCTTCCAATATCTACCGACAATCAATTTATGTGGAACAATAGATTAAAATCTAATTTCAAAACTACATTCTATGAAGAAAATTACTTAGAAAGCTTTACTTTTATATAAGTAGATCAAGATGCTTTTAGTCTTTACTATTTTTATTTTAAAAATCGGCTCATAGGAAAATTTCTATTCATCACAAAATTTTCACGGAGAGATATTTCACATAGTATGAAATAAAAATAAGTAGTAGGAAATTATAGCATAATAATATGATTTAATAAATCATGAAATAAAAGCTAATTATGTGAGTACTGAAAAAAGTTCCCTAATACATAGTACAGATCTTTAGCAGTAGTATCAGATTGCAGGTAGACTGAATTTGTTAAAATTACACAGTAATGGATTTTTCCAAGCCAAGTTTTCATGATTACTTTTAAATAATTGCCAATTATATAGTTTCAAACTAATTTCAATTAATAATAAGATATAAGTATATTGCATTTTATAGTATAATATTTATTTTATATACAGTACTTAAGTAATTGTTTTTAAGCAGTTTATGTTAATTACAAAATGAATAAATTTTTTTAAATTTTATAAATTGTGATTTAAAATGTATTAAATTTATTCCAAATTTTATTTTTAATTAATTTGTATAGATTATAAAAGAAATAGAGGAGTTAACAAGTATTTGTCAATGATACAATTGCTTTCTTTCTTGAAATTTGTTGGACTAAACCTAGGTAATTTTAGTTTAAAAAACTAAAAATCTATTAAATTTTATTTTATTGTTAAATAAAAATAAAAAGAATTTAATATTTTCATTTATATATAAAAAGAGATATTATTTTGTCTCCATTGCACATTTTAAATTGTAGTTCTGACTTCTGTGTCTTTGTAAAAAAATAAATATTTATTATAATTTAATAATAATAATCAAATATTTTTCTAAATATAATCAGAATATTTTTTTAAATAATAATTATTAACATTTTACATTCCTTGTACACAGAAACAATGGATGCAAAATTTAAGAGAGTTTTGCCCTATAAAAAATTAAGCAAAAAATATTTTAATACTTTTTCACTTGATTAATTTTCTTAAAAGGTTATATTATCGGAATCAACTTATTTTAAGTCATTAAAATTATTGGATTTTGGTGAAATAGACAAAAATTGGTTTTATTGCAGTGGGCTTAAAGGCGGCTCACTAGGGCAAAATAAAATGATGTTATTTCACAAAAAATACATGAAAGTGTTAAGTTTTTTGATAATTTCCAATAGGCGCTGAGTTATAGTGCGGGTAGACAGGGAAGAAGTACGCAGGAAGTGCGTGCCAGTGTTGCCACACGCAGCCGTAACCATGCGCAAGCGCTGGGGAGCCGCGCGCAAATTTTCGCGCTATTCCTCTTCTATCTTAAATTCTACATTTATTTTTTTAATAATTATATTCTAATATTAATCAACAAATAATTAACAATGCCCTCCGTATATTTTAATCATTTTAAAAACGTTTTAAATTTTTTTAAACCTATTTTTAGGGAAAATAATAAGTTTTATATAAAGTAGGTATTTATCTATTCCCGTATATAATAAAGAAAAATGTTTAAAGCACTTAAAGTATAAGAAATAAATAAAATAAACATTATAATTATAGTTATAGCTTTAAAAAAATTAAATAGGTATAATACCAATGGAAAACCTACTGTGGAAACAAAGATAATCTTCTCAAGATTAGGTTTTTATCATAAATCAAGCATTAGGCATAGTTTCATTTGATATAATTATTATAATACCTATATAGTTAGTTGAACAATTTTATAACTTTATAAAAGTCAAAAAAATAATTTAAATTACATTAAATTTTAACAATTCAAATTATAGAAAAGAGATAGATTTAGAAAAATAAAAAAATATACCTATAGATACCTAGAACTGTGTATAGGACATAGAATGATATTTGTTGTGTGTATGTGTGTGTATAGGAGT
Source organism: Spodoptera frugiperda (assembly GCF_023101765.2). Lineage (NCBI taxonomy): Eukaryota > Metazoa > Arthropoda > Insecta > Lepidoptera > Noctuidae > Spodoptera > Spodoptera frugiperda. Next base: position 4,928,670 of record NC_064215.1, read on the forward strand.
TGTGTATGTGTGTAAATCGCGTTGGAATCCGGTATCGTTATCAGCACGTAGGGCTGAGTCTATCTAATCTTGCACCCACTTTAACTCTTAGATAAAATTCACTTCTTTTCAAACATATTTCAACAATTTACTTCACATGTTAGCGCCCATCATTTATTATTCCTCTTTTTCACAAAAATGCAAACAAAATTTCATTTTTTATTTTTTTTCTTAAGAATATAGATACCGAAATAGGTTTTTTAATTGTTAAATAATTATTTGATTATGTAATTATGCTCTAAACAAGTTAATGATAGTTGTAATTGAATATAAGTGGCTAATATTTCTTTAATTCAATAAGAGAACCAGAAGAAATGTTAAAACATTTAAAATAATAATAAATTAAAGGAAAATTTATGAAAGAAACAATTATTACATCTGAATTGCTTTTTAAACTATTTCAATGTTCTGAATTAAAATAATTCTGTTGTAAAACAACCAAAATCCTAGTTTTATAAATTATTTAAGACGAAAAGATACCCGATTCTTTTCTCCGTTGGCAAATATATTGATAAAAATCTTTATAATTCCAAAGCAAAAGATCAAATCAAATAAATCTTCAATAAAATTTCCAAATCTTCAGTATAAACAGACTGATTATTCAAAATGTATTAATAAATTAAACTATCAAATACTAAAGAGATTGGCAAAGAACAAAATAGCAAAAATACAATTAAATTATCTTCTATTAAACCATTTCAATAAATTATACCAAAATTTCAACTAATAGCAACCCTTTGAACAATATCTTCAATTTTCTTCAATAAAAATGTACAGAGAGTTGAAAAACTATGTAAATATAAAAAAAAACGAATAAAACAGCTAAAATGAAATTTAAAACGTCAATAAAAAGTATATTAATCACTTTTCATTCAGTTTCAAATTCATTTAAAGTATAAAAATGAATTGGGTACGATTTTGCATTAAATTGGCAACACTGACGCGGGGAAGAACCTGATTTGCGTTTTTGCAATGACTAGCAAATCTATGTAGGTAGTTTATCAAAGTTAGGTAATAACATTATATAACATTGCTACCTAAAATAGTGTATAATTATTTTAATGAAAGTGTCCTTTTAATACTGTTATTACAATTTAATTTGCACTTTAAAAGATGTGAAAAATAAATAAGGAAACGTTTCATAATTATTAAATTTAATTTAAATTAAATATAACTCGAAAATATATATTTTAAAACGATGAAAGACGCAGGAAATGTAATATTTCTGGAATTCTAATCAATGCGTGTAACCTTAATATAGAAATTATGAAAGAAAACTCAATTTAGTTGCAGTTATTAGAAAAAAACCTAAAAAAATGCTACAAAAATATCGGTTATCTGCTTAATTATTATTTAATTATAAAAAAGGCAGCTAACTTACCTATACTATTAACCACATTTAAAAAAGTCACATTTCACATTTAGGTCATTTCAAAATCATTTCACATTTTTGAAATCAGGAAAATTGTTGTCTTAGTCAATTTCACAAATAAATCACAACACAAATTTTCTGTAGGTCCCGAAAAATAATGCACATTTCAACAATCCCATAATGATTCATAGAAAGTGTGGAAATAACACTAATGTATTTAAAGTGTTAATTGTTTCAAATATTTTGGAGGAGTCACGTTGAACAACAACCTCCGTGAGCTGTTCTCAAACAATTAGAAGTCAGGTACCCCGGCACAACACATCAGCTCAGTCAGTGGGCACCTTCCACCCTCCTTGCTTGTCACAGCAATCGCGCACTAGGACAATGGCGTATTAAGCTCGTTTAAGGTTCGCCTGATTGCATGATTTATAAGAATTGATTTGAATATGATCCGGGCTAGTCAGCTGCATGGCTGGCGGGAGCAGTGTCGCGGCGCAGCGGAGGGCAGCCGGCGCGGGCGGCGGTGAGCTGCACTCGTCTTCTCTCAGGCGTGACGTCCGGCCGGGGTCAGCGAACGCAGGGCCGCCGATAGCTTTCTTGTGCCCGACAAACGACCCTCCGAGATGTCACTCACGTGTTTTCTGTCGCCCCTTCCCGTGCGACCACTTCCCAACGACTATTCGTCCCGTCCTCGCTACCGCCACCGCGCGCCCTTTGATGCCTCGCTTTGCTTTCTAATGAACCCACGAAAGAGGAAGTATTCGAAACATCGGTCGTCACATTGTGAAGCACCACTTTATATTTGTACACAAACACACGCGGGACCCTCGTGGAGTAATATCATTAAATCGGGGGGCTGTGTCTCGTTAATAGATAATTGTTGTGCGATATCATCGTTTCTTCGGCGCGGGCGCAGCCATCAGCGCTAACAGATTAATCGTGGCAATGTATCACACGTGCAGTCCGCGCTAGCGGCCCTTCTATTTGTAAACCGGCGCCGAGGGCCGCGCATTCCTAGCGTGCCTCGTGCCCTGCGCCCGCGCCACCCGAACGCTCTCCGCTACGGAACTACCACTATCCGCTGTCGGTGACCGCCTCTAATACCGCTAACATCCACCACTACATTCTAATTTTCCCTACATTTGCAGCAGTGTATGTCGTCCAAAGCGATATTACCACTAGGCTAGTTGGTACACTCGACTCTGAACTCTAATGCGGTATTAAAACCAATGCTACTGTAACTGTCAAACAGAATATTGTTGAGAAGATTTCGTCAAATTCTTCGACCGAATATGGAGTTGTAAATGGTTTCGAATGAAAGGTTTAAATGATTCTAAAATGTTTAGCTGAATTGTTTTGTATATTGATATTGATAATATAAAACTATACATGAAACGGATGTAATGAAATTAACTATCTAACACTCTTAAGATTTTCTTACTACAGCTTAAAATTGTTCGTAGCAGTTTCGTAGTCATGTCGTAGCGGTTAAGGCTAAGTAAGAGGTTCTACTCGAAATCAGGTTTAAGTGCGTGCTTAAACGCTGGTTTTAGGTATGTTAAGTAATCAATGCTTGAACGCAGTAGAAAGAGTTAAGTAATTTGGAAATAAGGGCTTGAAAACAAAGAAAACGAGTATACTCAGCTATAACCCAAATACGGTTAAATAGCGTCTATTCATAATGAGATGTACCAAAGTACAGTCCCTGCATTCCGATGAATGGTGAGCGGGCGCCGCGACACGGCCGCAGCCGGGGCCCAGGGGGAAGAGGGGGGCAGCACGTACGCATGCCTGCGCGTGCGCCTGCCTGCGACAAATAGCCGCTACAACAAATTCTAACAGGTGTCCACTTCATACCAATTTTAGGCTTTCTTAATAATCACACGTCACGTAAAAGCCCTTTGGAATACAAGAAGGTAAAACGACGAGCGATCGGAATCTACATAGTCATTAAACGGCTACTTCCTGAAAACTGTAATTTGGGGATGGTTTACTAGAAATACTTTTACAATTGACCTACTACTAAAAACGGAGCGTATAACGAGTTCAATGTTAAGCGTAATGGTATTCATTGAGTAGTAGACGAGCTATGAGCAACATGACCATACATGGAAAACTTGACTCACCCGGACGCGAGTGGAAATGAAAACTTCCGAATTTTCGCAGAATGACGCTACCAGCCTAACAATTTCCGTACTTAGACATCGAAATCATTAATTACCTATATCCGATTGATGAATCAGAGAGTATAGCTATCAGATTTACTCATTAGCTGGTTGATTGAATAACCCGAATGGAAGCAATCAGTGGTCGGCGGTAGTCGATTGAAGACGTACTAGCATTTACTGGAATGTAAATGATTGTGGTGCAGTGTCGCAAATGACTCATAGCGATCTTTATTAAAGTGCTACATATTAAGAACATGTTCTAATGGAATGCGGATGCTTCCTGGAATCTGTGACTTAGATCTACGATGACGATCCTACTGACGAGATCTGATTGTGACAAGTTTGAGTCAACATTGCTTAGAGATTAAGAAGCTAAAATGGTTTCTTTGACGAAACATAGCGATGATAAAGGAGTAAGAAATGCAAAGGCGCCAAAACAGCAAACAATAAACAAACCTCGTCATAGGAACTCCACATGAATCTATCAAGTTTTCTCATGTTTCAAATGTTCACCTAATATTCAAAGCTTGGGCATATAAATAACAGTTTATAAATTTTAAATAAACTATTAGATGATTTCGCGAAAGCAGAAAGAATAATAAAAAGGCGGTATCAAAAAAGCTTGTATAAGAATAACAAAGGTATACTGCAGGTAAGGTAACTGCAAAGAAAAGGATCGATCTATTTTTTTTTCTGAAACATGTGTACCCAAATGCGAACGAAATATTTTAACAGAAGAATGAGATTTTCGCAGAATTCTATGAATGAATTATTTTGGCGCCAACGTATACATGCCACCAATGCCACCCAATTTACAAATGATCAAGTATTGGTGTTCCTCAAGGAACGATTTTAGGACTCATGTTGTTAGAAACCAATAACACTCAAAATTCACCAAACCCTTTATGTAAACAAATCAATAGTTGAAAAGAAAAGTCGATAACGACATAAATATGACAGCAAAACAGCATTCAGTTATAATAAAGCTGTGTTATAAGTTGAGCGATTGTCCGTTACGATAAGCGTTCAAAGATCTTTCGATAGCAACTTTTATGTTATTTCCAAGACTTTTATGAGACAGGAATTTGTCTTCGTAGCAACAACATTTTGTAAAGGTACACACTACGCATGCTACTGGTCATAAAGTTGAGTTATAGAAGCTGGCTATAAATTTTGAGGGTAGTTAGAAGTCTCGTGTGAAACCTGCGTAGGCGGTGATGTGGAAGTCAATATGCATGTTCGATATAGGCACTGTGCTCGTCTTCTTTGCGTACAAAGTCTTGATCATGTATACCAATCGACATGTTAGATAGAAATAACAATGTTTAGGCTGTTTCCCTATTAATCGATAGATTGGCTTTTGTTTTCGCTGGGAGGTACTTTGTCGAAGTTGTTTAGTTGTGAGTTTCGTGATTGGTGATTGATTTATTTGATTGATAGCTTTGATATTGGACTTCATTGTTAGCGAGGGTCTCAGTTAGACACAGCTTTAGAATTTGGCTCTATCTACGTAAAGGTGTAATCGCAAGGGATATTAAGGAACTGCATAAATTAATCCTTTTTGAACTGATACATTATTCAAGCTCCTGATATAATGTGTAAAACTGATAGCATCTTGAATTGTAATTACACATATTTTTGATAAACAAGTTGAGTATTTTTATCAAAATGTTTAAGTGAGTCAATATCCCGGGCAAGAGGTTAGTGGTGCTACAATGTACGATGGTGTTGCAGCTTGCGGCTCGCGGGTGGCTGGGCGCGGCGCGTGCGCAGGGCAGGTGCGCCGGCGCACCCGGCCTCCTTGTTACAGGGCCGCGTGAGAATTCCCCACCGTTGTAATTACCGACCCTTTAGGGTTCAGCCAGTTTATCCTCCGCTAACACTAATCTTTTACAATTAATATTGCAGACGATCAGTTCCGCAGTTTGCGGTTAATTGTATTTGTACGTCCATTTTAGTATAACGAGCCGTAATAACAACATTATTCACTAAGACAGTTAATTTTTCTTCGAAAGACAGATTGGATCGATGTATCTGTTACTCGTATACTTATCACGAAGAATGCGACATTGTTAAAGTGTCGTTTCATCAGCTTCGATAGTAATATCTAATTAATTATCAGTTATCGAAGTAAAATGATTGATTTTTATTACAATAAACAATACGTACGTTAATCGTGAATTTAGTGAGAAACCGTATCTTATAAATCAATTGACGTAATTATATCTGTGTTAGTATTTTGTGAAGACTAATCAATTACGAAATGATTGGACGAACTCTATTCTGTACCCTTAGTATGAGTTTGCTTTACGTTTGAAGTAATCGAAACAGGATCGCGTTCGGCGCTCTGATTGGCCGGCTCAAATAAATCAACCAATCAGAGCGCCGAACGCGCTCTAGTTTCGATTACTTTTCCAAACTCATACTAAAGGTACTGAAACGTGTCTACTTAACATGATAATGATTAATTGATTAAAGTTGTTGTTTCTGAAGATAGGGACAAATATGCTGATAGTGTCGAAAGCTTAGCTTAGTCCTACAGTTTAGTATTCTAGCCTAATGTCTATCAAACAAGGAATGTTTACGAATTGTGTTGTATGGCTAATTGGACACGAGAGAAAATTGAGAAAGTCGCTTTGCAAAGGAGACATATCTTTTATATTTTCTCTTTTCATTCAAATGTCCCTTGAATATGTTTCTGCCAGTAGCCAACGAATTATTTTTTCCTTCACATAACATAATATTTAGGACTTGTTTCATTGTCTAAATAGCCGCTATGTATCAGATAACTTTGACTCTTATAGGGCACTTATATGATGGTGGTAAAATAGGCGCTAAGTCCCTTAGTTAGGGAGTTAGATCAAACTGATACGATGGATAGAAAATATGATCATCTTCTTTATTTAGAGAAAAGTGAACAAATATGATCATCTCTTTTCTTTCTATTATAATGATTTTAGGAGTAAAGTTTATATGAGGTGTATATTGAGCTTAATTTCGTACTCTTTTGCGTTTTTATATTTCATTTATAAGCCGATTAACGATAATACACTAATCTAATTTTGCTAAAGTAGATGCTATCATAAATTACCTTAAAACTGCACTCGATTAAAACTAAAAAAGAGTCATAAATAAAATATTTCGTAGAATAATTAAGAATTCAAGTTCAACAAACATAATTCCTATTTATTGTCCATTTCGAATTTATCTGATTGATAGATTAATCTTTGATTGATTGTAAGCGATCCGAATCGTAAATCATTTAATTGTCTATATCAAATGACACAAAATGATCATAGCGATGGTTTATTTTATGTTCACACTAAGTAATCGAAGTCCTCTCCACTTAATGAACTGTTCGTAATCGACTGTTCCAATATTTAAATGCTTTTCAATTCGACAATTCAATCAAATGTTGCTTTGTTTTAAATTGATTATGGGATAGTGTAAGCCTGGACCTTTTTGCTTTCCTATAATGAATTAAGCATGGCTAGAATATTGATCTCATTTACATTAGAGGGTTAGCTATAGTCTCTACTTTTGGCATGCAAATTTACGATTGCAATTTATAAAGTTCCGGTGCATGAGAGTGCTCTGATGCACCTGATACGTTGTCCTGCTGCGCGGTTTTGTTCAAATGTGTAGTCCCTATTTCGACAATTAAGACCTCCGCGGGAAAGAATAAGGATTAGTAGAAAATATACTAAAAGCTGCATAGCTTAAAGATATCACAGACAAAAGCGCATTCCTTGCTCTAGTAAGTATGAAAATCTAACTATTTACTTTATAGTCAGTAGCAAACACTACCAACAACATAAAAATATTTCCATTAAAAAGGTTGAAGTTTTCGTCTTGATTTACAGAAGATTTAGACCCATAGCATACGGTACGGGTTCAAATCTTCCCGAAAAGAAGTAAGAAGGAGTACCCTTCAGAAGAACTACCAGTACCTAGCCATCCTTCGCCTGCTATGTATAAATTTAATCTATAGGTGTAAACTTTAAACTACTTGTATCAATTACAAGGTGACAGGACTCAGATATTTAATTCAGTTTAATGAAAAACTGTCGCCTAATTAATTACTTTCACATTCTATAAGCAAGTAAACAAACCATAATTAACTAATTAAAAAGACATTGAGCCTTACACATACAGGGCGTTCAATCAATAACAACATTTGCAGCGAAAAAACAGAAGTGCTTGCATCAGTTCCACACTATAAGTCCAATTATTTTTGACTTCAATTCCGAATAAGGAGCTCGTTTTAATTACAATGCTACAATGTAAACGTCCGACCTGTCGCCGTGTAAAGTGCTCCTTTGTTAGATAAAGTGAACGGTACCTTGTCGTTATTTGCATTTTAGATATCATTCTTTATGGACACACCGTAATCTCATTACAAACTCCCTGGAATGATCTTTTTTTTATGGTCAATCGGCTCCCTGTGAACGTATGCGGCTTATAGCACTTGTAATCGTTTTAAAATGAATTAAATAACCTGTCTAATGTATGTTCGTAATAAAAATGTGGTAAACCGCCATACCATTTAGTGGTGGAACCGCTTCTAGCCAGTAAGCCTTTGAGGATTTTACATTTCATCACCGCGATAATTAAACGGCGAGTATTTTTATTATGTATAGGTTACAGTTGCACCTTCGTGGAATTTGAATTAAAAGCGATAAAATGTTGCCTTATTTACTCCGAACATGGTCGTCCGGATAAAACCAAGTAATGCCAGCGATTTAGAAGCGGGAGATTAGCGCTGATGGTGGATAGATGAGACAGACGTGACCGTTAAGGGTTTTTATTTTACTCGACAGTGTTATAAAAACAGAATACTTCAGAAGGGGTGTATAGGAAGCTAACATACGTTGTTTATTCATTGTAGACGCAGGATGCTACGGTGTTCCAAAAGATACTCTTTATATTTTCGCGGTAGGGTTAAGTGCAGGACAGCTGCAAGATTGCACTGCTATCTGTCGAATTAGGGGAGCAAGCACGTCTTATAAACAGTTAAATAGTGATGTTTTTATTTCGGTTTCAAAATATTCTTGGTTGCAATCATAAACAGGCTTTAGTAATTAATTAGATAATTAAGACTGGTTAGCACAGTACCTAGCTAGGCGACCGGTTGCTAAAGCTAGGTAAAGGTCTAAGTTACATGTACATACTTACTTCAATAGCATACGTGCCTTTACATTTTTATCATTCGATTTTGGTCTTAAATGATTTAAAAATAAGTGTCGGAATAGGTTGGCCTATCAGAAAGTGGTTAACATACCCTCGAGCCCAAATAAACACCAAAATGACTCTAGTCAGTAAGAGTCCTTCGTCTTCTTCATACGAGGGATCGCTGTGAGGATTTCTTTTAATTAACGAAATAATGTAAACTTACAGGTTTGGTTGTTGGAACAGAATACGTATCACATATTTTCCAACGCTCAGAAGAAAAGGGAAGATAGGGTTGTTAAAATGCCAGAACGAAGTCTTTTTAGGAAACCCAGTGCTCCTTTGTAGGTGCTGATGGCTAACTACATGTTTTAGCAACGTGCGGTTTCAGGTGAAAACCCATTCTCCTAATTCTTTCTCTAAAAAGGCACCTTTTCCAGGTTTCCTTCTCCTCTCATCTAAAAGGGATCGTCTACCTAGTCATTTTGTGTATGAGACATTACTGGTAAAACATGCAATTGATAATAAACTGCAAAATTATTCAAGATACTACTACAGATATTGATTATATTTTGGGTGTTGCAGACTGTAAATGTTTCTTTCTTTCGTTTTTTCTTTATTTTATTCTTGTTCTAATTTATTTATGAATGGCACCCAGCATTGACCGGATTTAGCTACCAATATCATGATTGTCTATCGAATAAAGATTCTCACAAAAATATGCATGTTGAGTAACATGAGTCATATATTCGATGAATGATTACTATGATATATTTTATCTTGAATGAAATACCCAAAATGATCTGATGAAATAGATGCTATTTGTGGAATTTTCGGTATAGTACTAATCTTCTATCTAAGTCGTGATAGGTATGCTTACATTCAAAAAGTCATTGATAAATTATGAGTCAATTTTGTTTTTCGTTTGTTTTCGCAGAATCTTAAGAAATGTTTGTGAAAAAATAACTCCGTGAGTCACCTTTGTTCGCGATAAGTTAACTGACAAACGTTTGCAAGTAAATCTGCATTGGGTCAAATGTGATTCATAGTAATAATTGACGCTGAGAACATTTATTATTGATTATTATTATGTAGATATTGATGACTGGGTTGTTGTTGTTCGTTGCTTTGATTACGCATGAATCTGCGGATCAGGAGGTCGCGGGTTTCATTTCTTGGCTGTTTGTGGCGACATAGGTGACTTAAGGGTTAGAGATAGTGAACTTTTAGTGATGAAGAACCATGCTAGTATTGTTTTTCATAGAGGAGTTCATAATTTTTCAGCATTTTCATGTTATGTTTTACCGAAGCACATTGCCGTTTCACCAGACTATCAGTGTAAGGGAATATAAATAATTTGTGTTCAGTTGCACACATGTGTATGTGTTTATGACATTTAGTGCACTGGAAAGGTACTCCTAAATGAGGATGATTTGCTGCAAATCAGTGGCCACCTACATTGCACACATTACCGTGCAACTCTAATGCAGAAAAATATTGTGTGAATGGATTTAAAGACATTTATTGGGTAGAATCTTTAAACAAATCATATTTTTTGAGATGGTGTCTCCTAAAGCCCATACGCTGTGTAGTTGTGGTTAGGGTAGACTACCGTCGCCGCTCATGGACACCCGAAACACTAGAGGCGTTACAAATGCGTTACCGGCCTTTTAGGGGTTAGTGATTTAAGGATTGTTGGGGAATCGGGGATTGGGAAGATTGGTAAGGGGGGTTATTGGGCCTCCGGTAATCTCAATCACACAACGCAAACGTTATTTTACGTCGGTTTTCTATGTGGTCGTGGTATCACTCTGGTCCAGCCGGCTCATTTATGCTGAAGCGTGGCTCTCCTACACTTTGTATAGGTATGCAATTGTTTATTAATGTAAATAACTGAAATATTGAATAAAGTGCAAAAACTATGTGGAATGTTAATTGGTTTGCGTATGTAACAGAAATCGTTAACCTAAATAGATTTTATTATCAGATAGTTTTTAGCACATACATTTAATTCAAAGATGACACCGAACTGTTGGTTTAGTGATAATGTTCCCGGTACTGTTTCGTAGGTCGCGCGTTTGATGACAGAAAGGTGGTATTTTATTATCTTTTTTTAATTCTTCTTTGAATTGTTAACTCTTTGAGATAGGTAAGTCTATAGTTCTTTATACAGGAGAAAATCATAAAATAAAAAAATAATAAAATTATAGGTTCTTCAAAATTAGGAAAATTACCAAATTCATAGAAATTTGTTTGAAGACTCTCCTAAAGTAGATTGTGTGATTATTCATTACTACTTATGAGCAAGGTAAACCACTATTCCAGCAATATTGATGAGATAGGATACTCTGGACAAGGATATTTGTTTTCATTAGGGAGAATCTACGAACCTTCTTATTTTGTAACGATAGAGGTGTTAATCATTTTTTAGGAAGATAGTTGAGTATTTTCTTTTGTTTAGAGTGAGAGATTAGTTTGCTATAATCGCATGCGCATTGAATAAGGGCCGATGTCGCTTGATCCGGGTAGGACGACGCCGGCGCTGCTACGTACTTACAATTTTTTATCCGCATTCGTACTCGATACAACGAAACAATCACGATTGCGTACAATTATATGTATTTCTGAGTAACTAATTAATACGTTCCCATGAAATCACTTCAGTCATGGTAGAAATGTATTTGCATACACATAAATAAACAAGGATCGCGGTATCCGCAACGAACAATGTGCAGGAAGCGGCTTAACCACTTTTTGCTTCCAATCAAGCACTTTGATATTATAAACTGACGTTCTATGAAACAAGCCATATTTAATACCGAAACTATTCACATATTATTATTTGTATTTACAATCAGCGCTGCATTAGCGGTTCTACGCATTATTATGAATTCCGTGAAGGTCTCGCCTCGTTGCGTTTTAGCATTGAAGACAAAATCGTGTGCCTTAAAGCGACAACCGCATTAATTCGTTTGATAAACCTAAGTCGACTCGGGCAACGAAAGTGGAACAGGGTTTGTCAACATGGACCGTCAGCTGGCCCCGACGATAGTGCTTATCGCCCGCGGGACATAGTCCGCTCATTCACAAGCCTGTCCATTCATGCGCCTGCTCCCACCACTCGCTACGGTCCAATATGGTCCTTAAGACGTTCATTAAAGGGTTTAAATTCGTGTGTGGTCGCGGAGGGGGCGGTGGGGCGAGGGGTAATGTAGATCGAGGATATCGCGGGGTCAGCGCGGATTGCAGGCGCCCGATAAACGTCGATGGCGTCCGAGTCAAGTAACAAGTTAACACACGGACACGCCGCAGTCCACGGCACACATCCACACAACTAATGTAACGCACATACAATTGAATTATCACCCCATTAAATATTTCCAACATGAATTCTTACTCTTGTGTCGTCGATAAAGAAAATATGTCACAAATAAAAAGTTCAACTGTCCCATTCATTTGTTGCGTGCGTGATAGTAGGCTGATAAGGATTTAATGTAGAGTGTCGCAAACAACGACAGTTATTTTGTCATTTTATAGTAATTTCTCTATTTGATAGTAGACGTAATGCAATCGCGCATTAAATCTTAGTTTATGAGTTTGGGCCGCTAACTTGTTGATCTACTGGAGCCTGCTATCAGCCAATTGCTTTATTTTGCTTCTGCTGACATTTAAGTGCATTATTATTAAATAGTAAATCAAGCAAAGTAATAAAATGGCGGTTATTTATTTAGATTAATGTTTCAATAGCTATTGTCATTATGATTTTTTGTGCGGTTTGCACAGAGGGCATGTAAACAATACATAGGTTTCACCACTGATTGTAACATATACGTCATTCGGGTATGATGACGTTGGTCTCATGTCCTGCAAACCACTTGTAAATAGGTAGATAATTGTGTTAGTCACACACTCCACTTAAATTAACATGCGGCATTGATTCATTGATCATGTAAAATCATGACACATATGTACAATATGGTAACGATTTCCGCTAAAACTTGCAGGAGTCGGGTCCTGCTCTTTGACTTGTGACATCGTTCACTACTGAATCATCTAGCAAAATAATGTATCATTCAGTGACCGTTACCCGCTATCATCCATTCATAGTCAATGTGACAACGCAAAGTATTTAAAACGATTTCATTGTGTACTGCAAAACATATTACTACGTACATACGTACATTTACCTACGCAATTGATAAAATGAATTACAGACTTGGATGTCCCGCTTTGCGTGCAATCTGTAGCATTCTTCGTAATGCACGTTAATTTTGTCATTGTAAATTGAACTTTATGTGGCATCATGTAAGACGTCATTTGGGTTGCCGATAACACACTTAATCTGTGCGTATAAATGATTGTTTTGATCTGCTGATGCCACTGCGTAATAACATACGTACATAGTGTAACAATAGCTTAAATTGCCATCCAAAGATATGTCGCGATTAACGGAAGAACTTTTCCGAAATATAAAATATCCAGAACTTAGTATTACTTTCTCAACAATTTTTCAGCAATTGTTTGACAGCTTTGAAACTGTCTCAACTCAAAATGTTTTTACGAACAGAGAAGATAAGAGCTGGAACACTAAGCCAAACAAATGCACTCTTCATTGTTTACAACATTTATGAAGGTAAACAATAACAAGGGATCAGTTCTAAAACGATCCAATCTAAGAACTTCCTAGGGATGCGTGAAGCACTACAGTAGATCTTAGACCCAGGTCGGCAGGACAGCTCTACAGCAGGCTGACACGACCGGACGTCAGTGGTAGCAAGTTGACCCGCCAATAAAGGGTCCCATTCATGACATCATTTACCGGCGACGTTTCCACCGAGGGTGCTTATCGAGCAACAAAATCCATTGATTGTGGCACGTCACAGGCGCCATCGCTAAATTCTAACGAGTTATCAATGTAAACGGTTTGTTTACACAGTTAACCGTAATCTTATCCGGTGACCTCCTTAGACTCTCCCGTTTCGAAATTGTATCGTCGGTATCGTGTGGTGTCCTTATTACATGTCGCCGGAAGTGCGCGCTCGACGCGATCCGGCGAGCAAACGTTCATTCATGTTCTAGGTATTTATTTAGTGGGCAACTGTACCTACCGCGCTCTTCAGATAATCACTTCAGACAGTTAAGGCACCTAGTTTATTTTTATGTTTATTGCTTTATCTACACGATGGTACTTGAATGAAGGAGTGACAAATTCTACAATGCGTTGGAATGCGCTGTTTGATGACAAAGAAAGTTCAAAGTCCTTTGTTGCATGTGTGTGAGGGCTGATACGAATTGTTTATAGGACAGTTCCAGACGTTATGTTATTGTATTCGAGGGCCGTTGTTTTGTGACAAATGTGTGCTTTACATGTGGACATGGGTTCATACTTTTCCTCAAGCATTTTGTAAGGTACTACATAGTAATAACTTCATGGAACAGGTTGAAAGTTGGTTTGTTATCAACGAGACAAAAGCGTTACAACATATAAAATGTGGCTCCGATATCTATTTTTACAAGTATGTTTGCTCGAAGGTGTCGGTTGGAGCGGAAGTGGCGAGTGGGAGCGGGAGCAAAGGGACGCACGCGCAAGCTAATTGCCGGGAATTTCGGAGGTCGCCCGATAACCCGCGTCTGCACCGGAAGTCGATAGTGCTTTGATGTGTTGCGGTGGCGTCCGCTCCCCCATAATGCGTAGCTGCCTGCTACTTGCCCACTTCTGTAATCAACCAGCTCCTAGTACTAGCCTCGTTAGCTTTGTTCAATACTTGTATCAGGAGATGGCGAACAACAGAACTGTTGATGGTGATTTATGAATCACAATAATAAACATGATATTGTTGCAAACTAATGCAGAGCAAAGCTGCGGATGTACTGCTCTGACCTGATGGGTCTACCACTAAAGCATAAAAATTACCAACGATTTTTAGTTATGTCACAGAAGGATCGTAATTTACACTTCTTAGGTAATGTTGTCGTATATTTCTTGTCAGTTTTTCTTTTTCATATTTTTATTTTTCGTGTAATTTTGTATCGTTGTCATCACTACCCACACGTTCTTGCTCAAGAAACATAGATATGAATATTTTTACTAAAACACTACAGTTTTAAACTTTACTAGTGAGTGATTTTAATGAGGATTTAAAATCTAAAATTTTCCCTAAACCAATCTTGATGCAAACATTTCAGTACCTATTCTAAATAAAGCTATAAATACAATTCTTATCAAGTGTAAAAGGAAAATCGTAAGGTTTCTAGTGTTTTGCGCACGCGCCGGTATCGCGAATGCCCGGGGGATTCCAGCCACATCCCGGTAAATTGCTTGTAGTTTCCGGGACATGTACGTCAATAAGTTTCTATAAGTAGATGTTTTATTCCCTTTGTTCTGCTAATTGCCTGTTTAGAGCCGCGAAGGAAACTCTCGTGCGTTAATTATATAGTTGATATTTACCATCAAATATAGTAAATAGGTACAGGAAAAAGTATTGTGACATTTTGTCATTTATATTTCTAAGTAACTCACAATTTTTGACTACCTTTCATTTAAACAAAAACAGGAAAATTTGGTGTTGTTTACATGAAAATGTTTATTGTTATTGATGACGATTTGGTGTATTCTGTTAAAATTGGTATACATAGTGGACGTATGTGTATTTCAGTAGGTAAGGTTCAGAAGTTATTTATTTATGCGCAACACATTATACAAGGTACAGGAAAACGTATTGACGTAGCTGAGACTTCCAAAAAGGAAAGGACCTAATCACTACCATTTTATGCAATAAATAAGGAAAAGTACTTATTATTATTACTTTTTACGGGAAAATACGTTACAATGTTTTGTATTTAGAGTTCTAATTCGAACAACGTCATTTTATTTGTACCTCAACAAGGACGCGGTGGTGACGAAAACGTCCAAAGCTCGACGACACCACAACACATCCAAATACTACTGACGTTTATAAAACAGATAACAAATAAATTGAGTAACGGTCTTATGAAATTTCGTCACTTTTTTATGATAAAAAATCAATTTGTGTCAGTCTTTTTAACCTTTATTATCAAAGGCCGTGTAGTTTTGCTCTAGAATGCTGTTTAAGATGATAGTGCATCCTCTCCGGGATCTTCAATGAGTTAGGTAACACCGTGTAGATGATAATAAGGTTTTGTTTCCATCATTCAATCACTGGACTACCTCATTGATCAGTTCGTTTATAAATAAACTGTTGACTAGGTCTAAACCTAGTCTATGTATGCTTGATTAAGGACATAATCCTAAGATTCATTTCACTTAATCATAAGACTAATATGTCACACTAACACGGATAGGGTAACGCTTATGAGCTTTCCAATGAAATATTATTATCAGAATTCGTTACCTCATTCTTAATTAACTAAAAATCACGGTTTACTAACGCAAATTAATGGAGAAAAGCTCTACTAGTTTCGAGTCATAGAGGGATTCTTCATTATGAGCAACGTGAACGTCGTGCAGACGCGACAACGTAGCACAGCCTACTGTGTTTCATTCTTCATTCTCATGTGCCTCATTCTTGTGTCTTAATTGTCAAAAACAATGTCTTTTGCCTGGTCTCTGATCGATCTGATCTAGCCTTCACCACACTATCACTCCATTAGATCACAAATAGAGTAAATAGACTGCACCTAAAATTTTAGTGCAGATTTGCGATATCTACTAATACTAGGTACTACTCGTATCATTGTATTTGAAATGGCGTTAGATTTTTGGAGGCCAATTGTTTTTTCTGATAAGGGAAACCCCCGAATACATTGCTTTATCGATTTTATGGAGGATTTCTTTTAATTGTTTATTTAAGTCCATGATTAGAAGGCAGCCTTGTTAAGCTAAAGTTAAGTATAAACGAATCAATAATATAATTCGTGAAAACTGATTGGGAGTTTTCAATATCCCAATTGTGATAAAACACTGGCAAACTTGTTCATTTAAGTGTCCATGGGCGGCGGCTATACTTACCAATGAACAAGTAGCAGTTTGACAAAACTGCTACTTGTTCATTACATATACTTGTTCACATTTTGGAGGAAATTTTCAATTGCAATGTCGATTAACATGTTATTTTCCTAGAGATGCCCTGGTTCTTCATAGAGCTAATCAGCTTGTGGAGCGTCTGGTTCTTATACAAAATATGACTTACTACCGATATACTGAAAGACTAAAAGTTGTAATTATTAATCGTGTTCTGGACGAACTACGAACATACGAACATTGATAATAAAGAATTTCAAAAACAAGTCGATTCATAGTTCAATCAAAGTTATTTTTCTTGTAGTAGTAGTTTGTAATAAGTGACTTCTAGTTGGAAAGGCAGGAGACAGAAGAATGTCAAATAATTACAGTTGAAGTCAGCGGGGAGCTTTTGGATGTTGACAGAGTCTTTATTTCTACTATGATAAGGTCGGTTTTTCTAGTCTAACATCAGACCGTACATTTCAATTATATTATCTACACCGTCAAAGGTAGCCGGTGATTCCGGTAAGTCAGTGGGTATCTAAACATTATCATTGCTACCAAGCCAATAGATAGGGCACCGAAATCTCTGTTCAATCCAATATTTTTTAACGTTATCTTTTGAGTTACATTTAAACAAATATGATAAGGACTGTAACTAGCTTCTACTTACGAAAAGTGTACCAACCGGATGTAACGCTGGTCTAATGACTATGTCCAAGATATGGGTGGGCGATCAATGAAAGTTCAGTTTTATACTTGATGGTAATAAGGTCTATTTCTATGTTGAGGGGGATTTAGGTGATAGAGTGACAATTGTGGGAGGATATGGGTGTTTTGGAAGGATGAAAGTTGATTAGGATCTCTTGGGAAATGTGAACAGTAATGTATTAGGGTGACCTCTGCAAGTTTCATGCTAGTATTAACTACCTATATTATGCTGATCAATAGGATACTGACTAAGCAGTCCTGCTGTTTCAGTGCAAAGCAGTCTCTAGCTTCAATCTTGAACAACTGAATGTAGTATCAGTCATAGTGGGGTGGATAACATCGACTTCTATGAAGACTTCAAGGAGGGTTAAAACTCGGATCTCCAAACATAAGAATTATAGAAAACCTCTTAGAAGGGAGGTCTTTTGTGTTCTATAAACATTCTAAAAAGTGCAGCAGCAGCATTCTAGCTGATGTTTAGTGGTTGATGAGAATAGTTCCAATTAATTACCTAGACTTTTGTAATGGGACAAGCCCACCACAACCCTCCCAACTCCTGTAAGCTAGGATTTACAGTAGATACAACCATGAAAACACCGGTTCACTGAAGACTGGCGCGTCTCAGGGACACGAATAACAGTCTTGGATCCCGCAACGAAATAAATCATAAGATATTATTAGAAGAGAAAAGAAAACGTAATTACCTAGACTATTCTAACTAACTATTCTTGTTCCTCGTATATGACACATATTTCCAGCTCTAGTCAGTTCTCCACGTGACTCATAATACTATGATTAATTTCACCCCAACAATACGAAGACGGATGTTGGTCATTTCTATGAAAACTTCCGAATTACGACCGCGTGTGTTCCGTTAGTTAAAAATGTCGGCGCTATATCGGTCACCGCATTAACACTGCCATAAATCATTTAAATTTTCACGCAGAATTTAGGATTTTCAATGACATAAGGTTCAAATTAGGTTGAGATCTTTATTATGGGATGAATCGGTGGAATCGAGAATAGAATCGTTAAATTTGTGAACTGTTATTAATTAATGATTGTTTAATAACGGTTATTGGTTGGCTTTTCTTGGTTATAGAGGCATGTTCGTACATTGTACAGATGTACAGGCGTTCAATTTCTTTTTCAGGCTTTATGTTACATTATGTGTAGTAAGCTGTAACAAATGTGAATGGAATAGTCACGCCTTTTAAGTCATGAACCTAAAAATATGTCTCGTAAAGACTCTCCAGTGATTATTCCCTGTTAAAGTATTTTTTGCAATAACAATAGTGCTTACAATAATAAATAATCAATCATTTTTCAACAGCCTTATTTTGAAGTTAACTGTACATCTACAAATAAACTTAAACTATCAACAAACGCACAACAACCAGTAATTTATAGGGAGCAGTGAAATGTAACCCTCGCTGTCATTACCGTGGATGTACCGCACAATCGTGCGTCCGATTTGTTTGGTTAATTCGTCGAGGTGTCAAACAATGTCCACGCATCGTGAGCAAGCATCACAATTATCATCGACCTATTTAGTGCGCATAATTACTGAGCATTGCTAACTACGGCCGATACTAAACGGATCAACTAATCACATGTACGATAAAAATAACAACGCTCCACATACACAAATGTATCCTCTTTGTTTTCGATACGAAGACAATCGGCTCTAATTTCAATAAGTTGTTCATACTTACGTAGTTAATTATTATTTAATAAGCAAACTTGGATTGTAAATACGAATCTAACAATACATTGCCATGCAGTATTGCTTAAATTCCTATAAATCACGTTGAATCAGGTTAGGTTGGTACTCACCCATGAAAGATGGTGTTATATCTGAAACAAAAATAACGTATCAATTAGTAAAGGCGCAATCAAAAGCAGCTAAGAATATCAGTTAAAGGTACAAAGAAACATATTGTTGTCAAGTCATTTTCCATTAATAGGGGGTGGCCAATTGAATGAAACAGACTGATGTATCGATCATATCTATCAATCATTCCAATGATTGGCGCCCAACATTTGCCAAATGTTGGGGGATATTGGGCGTCAGTTGCGCGTGGACGAGCCCTCGTTTGGTGTTCCAGAAACTGAAAGCGGGCCGTCAGGCAGACAGTTTGCAATTAATCGATTACAATAATTGGATTACGTGATGACGTAGTGACAGCTGCGCAAGCGCCGCCTCTGTGTGCGCAGGTGTCACTGTGACGCGTACTTTGAGAAAATCAAAGGAAAACCCACGCGTTCGTCTCGCACTACGATCGACACGTTTTCATTTGCAAAATATTGGTGTTACCACCTGTAATCGGGTTATTATAATGTATTCTCCGCCCGGCCGTCGACTTCGTTACCGTACTTTAAACGTAGTAAGTACATGACGCGTATTGTTCGCGAATCGGGGGCTAAGCGTGAGATTTTACCTTTACATTTTCGCAAAAGAAAATTTGGACGTTAAAGTTTCTTTCGAATATGAATTTGATTAGATGATCAAGAACAAGGATCCTTTGGGGCTTATTTATTAAAGGGTGGATCACAGGGTGATTCCTGGCACATGTAAGACATTTAGATGAAGGATCACCATTGGCTCCTAGAGCCCCATTTGATGGAAGAAACGAATAAGAACATCCCAATACACATACATACAAAATATACGGAATATCATGCACAAAGACAAACTTGAAAACACAAGTACGTACACGGCTTATTCACTGCACGAATGCAAGAGTGACTGTTTGCTTTAGGTCATGAACATCATTATTTCCTCAGGTGAGTCATCATTTGACTCATGCCGAAGTAATTCGACATGCATCTCATAATCCCAGACACCATTGCGATGGTATTTCACCATATTATACTTTGTATCCCTTTGGTTCTTTTGTCTCCTGATGAGTGTTGAGCAGGAGGTGATCTTTATTTAACATGCTGCTGTTTTTATTGTATAGTACCCAAGTTACTGTATATGTACAACAGTTATAATTCAAAATCTTGAATCTACTTGGAATATCTTAATCAAAATCCACGTCACACGTTAGCGACTGGAGACAGATTACGCCGCCTCTTGTGCAGTACCTACCATTTGAGTCGAGGTAGTCCTTAACTATACTTGACGAAAACCTTTGAATAATAAAAACTACGTGCTATTCATGGACATTAACAACCCGTGATAGTCCTTTTGCTTGACTATCAGCCTTCTAAAGTTTAGAAGATTTTATGGTCATCAAAAACTGGTAACAGTTAACTGATGGACTATCAGCCTCCCCTACATAAGAGGTCTTGCCATAAGCTCCACGCTTAGCAGATGAGCTGCAGGTTTGCAGTTTAAAAGATTCGGGTGTATTAGAGAGTGCGTATACCCTATCCCTGTCATATGTGTGGTTCCTAAGCTCTTCAGATACGCGCAGAAAGAGCAGCATCCAATTAACTGCTTATTAAAGACTCATAGTATTTGGCCAAAGTATTTAAAGAATGGTCTAGTTTTGCTAAAAAGCAGGGCTTTTCATAGCACAATAGATTGAGCGAAAATGGAATGAAAATGGAAATACAATTGCTTATCTATTTAAAAGAAAGGGAAGCTTTTGACTATCGGAAGGACCTATTCATGTTTGGTTCCTAATGAGATCCCCATACCAAAACTTTGTAGACATTGAGCCAATTTTTTTAGGGAATTCAAGATATAAAGCAAAGGGTTGTCATGTATACCATGTCTATACCTTCCACATTTAAAACTCTTTTTATGCCCTGTGATATCTGAAGAATTTTGGAACATAACTAAAACAAGATTGAGTAATTAATGATGTACTTAAGAAGGTATGTATTAGGAAATTTTGAAGTCATGGAGCAATTCTCTTCAAATTCAATCTGAAGCATTTTAGACTGCATGTCCTCTAATAAGGTGATCAGGGACTTTACTATTGGAGTATAGGGTACCTTTTTTTGTAGTAAGTAATGTTTGGAATAGAGTACTCATTTACAAATTCGGTTACACTTTGGGTCTAAAATATATAAAGCACTTAAAAGTGCATAAATTTCTGCTCCTTTCTGAATAGCAGAAGCAGTTGCCCTTTTAATATATTTTAGAGTCTTATGCTGCCACCAGAGATGTGGTATGTAGTTATGTTACGAAGATGTGATAGCTAAGCTGTCAAAATATGTGGCCGTTTCCATTTATACTAAGCTGTGTAGCTGTGCGAAGAAGATGCGCAGCTCTAGTATGTTATGTATCGATACTATGGAAGCCATGCACTCATCTTTGCATACAAATATGTAGTTTAGCTGAGTCAGTTTCCACCGGTGCTAAGCTATGTGTACCAATGAATACAATTGTGGAAGCCAAACTCATCCATGGCAACGTAGCATATCACATTTCTGGTGGAAACGCACCCTTAGCATAAAATCTGAAATACGCCTGTAATGGACAAAGAAATTAAAAAGCTTACTTCATCAGTATTCAATGGATATCATTTAAGTATGAAAGTCTTAAGTGTTTATTTATTGCTAAAGATTTAATATAATATTTAAGGAGGTTGTGTATTGATTAGTTAAAGTATGATGGGTAATTTAGCTAAGGGTTTTGGGGTTTCTTACATATATTTAATCAGACATTTTGGTACACAATACTTTAATAGGAGAGTTATAGAGGTTTTTAGTCAGTAATTTGTCTAATTTGACTCTCAGTCTTCTGATGCTCTTATTTCCCTTTTAAAAATGGAACCTTGTAGAATAATATACTACTTATAGGTAAATAATACTAGATATAGGTTTGAAAAATGTGGCAATGGCATAAGGTGGATGGATGATGGATGGATTACTAGATGCTGGTTGCTTCCAACCGCCAATCTTGGAGTCAGTGGGAGGTTTATGTTTAGCAGAGGATGTCTTATTTTTTAATGGTATAAGCCGGTAAACAAGCAGGCAGATCACCTGATGGTTAGCTATGGCCGCTGCCCATGGAGACCCGAAATACCAAAGGCAGTACAAATGGGGTTGCCTTTTGGGTGTTAGGAATTTAAGGGTTTTTGAGGAATCAGAGATTGGGAAGAATAAGAAGGGGGGTAATTGAGCCTACGGCAACCTCAATCACACAACGAAACACAACGCAAGCGTTGTTTCACGTCGGTTTTCTGTGAGGCCGTGGTATCACTCTGGTCGAGCCGGCCCATTCTTGCCGCAGCATGGCTCTCCTGCGCTCTTATGATGAAGATGATTTGGAAAAAAATAATTGGTGGGTCCTAAAGTCCTCACGCTTTCTGTCCTTTGAAAGTTGATTATGTGGTTGATTTTGTTTTAAAATTAATCAAAAAAAGGCTTAATTGTAGAAGGTTAGAGTCTTATTAAGATTGTTGATTGAGTGCTGCTTAATAAATCTACACAGGTCGGTGTTTAAATTAGGTTTGCGTCCTTTTGTATATTTTAGGAAATACATATTTTAATTAGTAAGTTTACATTTATTACTTTGTTTCCTAAATATTAATTTCAAATGTAATATAAACATTAATAGATATATAACACTGTTGTATGTTATATGTCCTTAAAGAATTGCTTTAAACTGATTTTGATTGATCGAGAGACAAGCAAATAAGGTATTTTATTATGTAAGGTGGTCTATTTATTTTGGTTATTCAAATAGTAAAATACAAAGATATTTTTTGATCTAGATCATAACATTATGTATGAAACTTAAGCAATAAGTGTCTTAAAATTAGTAAAACATTATCTAAGTATAACTTTAAATAAATATTTATCTAATTATTACCTACACGTGTATGTATAATGATATAGGTAATATATGTTAACACTAAAACTATTGATTGTATTATTTGGCCATTAAATTAATGAGGCAAGCAAGTTAACCAATATCCTTCTACATATAAAACTTAAATACCTTGGGACAGAAGAGTTATTCCCTATTTATGAATATTGTAAATAATAAAAGATATAAAATAAAATAACATCTAAAAGAAAAAAATACTATAATTTTGAAAATCCTCACCAACTTGAATTATGTTTTAATCAAATAAAGGATTTATAAAAATATATCTTCCGATTTAAAATACAAATGAAAATATTTTTATAGAATTTAAATAAATTAAATATAAATATTGGGCGCAGGTTGTATTGCGAGCGGCGTGCTGTGCATGTGTGTGTACGTGTGAGGAGTGCGCGTGTGGTGGTGCGCGCGCGCCGGCGTCGCGCGGTAGGTATGGTGAGAGGCCGAGCGGGGGCGCGCACACACACAGCCGCGCGCCGGCCAATCGCCGCGCCTCTTACACGCACACCACCGCGCACCCGCTATGTCATAAACCTAGTTTTCTTACGAAAAACGAATTCATTTTGTGCACGTTTAGGGTGTAGGCACCCCCGCGCACACTACCCGCCTTCATCGCGACCACCCTTTGTGTCACCACACCGTCGGAACATGGAGAAAAAAAATCAAAAATATTCGCACTCTGACCGACGCCCTCCGGACTTCAATAAATTTTCAGCATTTTTCCTGAACTTTTTTCCTGGACTGTTTTACATATTCTGAAAGCTGCTGAAACGCGCTTTCTAATGAGCGAAAATAGATTGAGAACACACAAAAGCAAAAGGAAATATTCCCGTCTGAAGCCCACATTTGTATAGAGTGGTTTATTTTGGTGTAATGAAAAAATATTTGATTTTTTATAAATTATTTAGTTCAAGGAGATCCCGTAGGAGGCCTTAATGCAATAAAATGAGCAATGAGTACATTGACATTAGCGTAAAGGCATGCAGGCGGGGGCCCGCCCAGGCGGCGGCGGCGCGGGCGCGGGGCGGCGGCTTCACTGCGCCCTCGCACTCGCACATAAGTGCTAAAAAAAAACTTTTTCACCCCGAACCTTTTGCCGCCGATGTATAGGCGCAAGTCTGTACATCACATTTATAAAATAAAACAACTAAAATATTTGCTAGTTTGTCGAGGAAAATTGGTGAAAATTTTCCGACCTCGCGGTACGTTTGGCGTCGAACCCACTACTTCCATTGAATTCAATTTTATTAAAATCGATTAAAATTGAAGTATAAAATACATTTTTTCTGTTAAGTGTATAAAAAGTGGGAATTTGTTATGGGAACGCAAAATATTTTAAATTAAGTCAATCGAGGGATGTCTGTGGCGGCGCTACGGCAGAATGGCTGAACGTTGGTCGATATTTAAAAATTATTGAAGTAACAAAATTCTGTGAAATGTGTTTTACAAGATGCTACATAGTATGGGTTTGTAATAAAATGCTTGAATGTGCAATTCATAGAGCGCGTATCCTGCGCGCAGTGGATCCGAGTTCCGAACGTGACGTCTCGTCAAAAATGCGCGATATTCCTTCGCATCCATTTTTATACGACTTTTGGTTAAAAAAAGTTTATTTTATTCATTCCAATAAATATTTTAAAAAGCCTGATTTATAGAAAAATAAAGATCGACATTAAAAAACAACTTTTAGTTTACTTTTTTAGAGTTATTTGGGCGAAACAAAAAATTATTGACTGTTTTGTTTTGAAGTTTCCTTGCACTGAACTTCAATATCAATTAATAAGTACATTAGCTGTTGTCCTTTTTATAAAATTAAAAATATTAAGATTAAACCTACGCCTTTTAAGCTTCATTATTATTATTTAAAGTTAGGTTTGGATACTGCTAATTAACCTGCAAGCCTAAGTTACCAGAATTGGGTATCATCAATACCGTGGCGGATTTACGGGTAAATGGACCAAAATGGCGGCCATGCCTTATTTAGTTTAATACTTCTTTAGTACCTTCCTTCTAAGAGAACGTACTACTATCATACCTAATATACAAAATAGATCATGATATTAATAGGTACAATATTACAATCAAATACGGTCAACGAGTTTCTTAAACGAAATGAATAAAGGTACTTATAATTGAGAGTGTGATACTTAAATAATGTGTGAAAGAGTTTTGTTTTGGGCTGTGTATGTATAACGATGGCCCAAGGAATGTTATCAACGGTGTAGCAGTGTGGGTGAGATTCCAGGAATGCCGGGAACTAATCCTAGAGGCGCGAACACACACCGCCTCCGTGACGCCTGCGCCACCGGCTGCGCGCGCGCACCTAAACTCTACAATTTATACACAGAATATTTACTTTTTTATTTTAAGAATTTTTATAGTCAATATTTTCGTAATTTCTGAAGGTATGTTTTTTGCAATTAAATGCTGTTTTAATTTAAATGTGTGGTTTGTAATTTCTTTTATTTTCTTTATTAGCTAATAGTGGACTCTTTGGTATTTTAATTTCGGAACTGAATAATTAGTTAAAGTAAAAAGTGTAACTCACTTATTAGGATTTCAAATGTGTTTAGATGTGCGAATACCTATGTGTGAATACCAGGTAACTTCACCCTAGGTATACTAGATATTGCAACGAGATATCGCCGCTCTATTCGCACTAACACTACAATTTAAAACTTGAGTTGCAAGAATATTAGAGAAAGCAAACATAGATAAGTAAGGAATTCATTAGAAAAGCTTCAACGGTTTGTTTTGAGAACACTTCACATTAGAAATGTGTTTATATTTGCTGTTGAATTACAAATTATTATTTACAATTCTACGAAAACTGGTCTCACGATATCAATACAGGGACCTGTCACATCACTTTTATATAGACAGCCTTTGACGTAAAGTATAATTGCATAGAAAAATGAGACACATGCGCGCGCATTCCTACAAGATAATTGCATAATATTAACGAGCTCGGCATAACTGTGCAGGTCGCGATAGATTAGCCCAAGGAATGAATGCACGCCGCGGATGCAGATTACACGAACCTAGTACAAGTGCCTATTTATACGATGTGGATAAAATTAATTATCATACAGTGGGGAGAAGGAAGGGGTGGAGTACGTTGACCCCGGAACGGGAGCCATCGCCTTGGCAATTGTTATTTTTTAATTGATCATGCGCAGGTGCCGAGTGGAATTTTGAAGGCATTTTATTTTTACTTAATAAATTAAATAGACTATTGGACGAGCCAGGTGGACGGTGTTTTTATATTTGATGAAGAAATTAGTGTTCGATGAGTATTGTATGCGCGTGCGCAGCCGGGCTAGGCTACGATGCACCTTTACACGTGGCTACAAGGTGTCGTTCAGAAACGCTCTGCCGTCGATATAATGCGAGCTATGCGTGTTTATGAGTTTAATTATATTAATAATTTAACTTATTTTATCGCCACGACATCACGAACGTATCATATTTTTATATCACACGGAATTTTATTTCACTATTAACAACGCAATAAACGGTATTTAAAAATTTAAGAAGCTGCAATAACTGTTGGTTTCTAGTAAATATATTTTTGAATGAATAATTAATTAGTCGGTTTTTGTGCCTATTAATAGGAACATGGCTAGGCATATGAGTTTGTCACCTGTTGTATTTATGTAGCAGATTAATGTAAGGCGCGAGTAAGGTGTATTAAGTAATAAACCATTGACAACATCGTAAATAACATTTTACACTAACTATATAATTGCCGCCTATATTTCTGTATTTAACAATAAAAAAATAGCTTCTGTAAAAACTTTCTAACGCGACTGTACGCGCTAAAGGTTTGTTTAAAGAACAAAAGTCCCTAACAACTAATTAAACGTAGTTTTTTTTAACTTAATGGACTTTATTAATGTTCGGTAGCTCCTTGTTTCCCGAAACTTCTAAAAACGTCGAAACCTTTTTTTATTAATTTGTAACTTAAAAGTGCATAACGAAAAGCACCTTTTGTTTCGAAGAATAAGGTTTAAATTCGATAAATGACCGACGTTAAGTAAATAGGAACACTTGGTTAATTATAACGTTTGTAATTAAGTAAGACTTTTATTACTGTCCTTGGCTCACCGAAGGGAAGCAAGGGCGGAAATAGAGTTTACACACACGTGTTCCACATGCGACGATAACGATGCTTTATGCTGCCAAATATTTTAGAAGCAAACAACAAAAATGCACCTTAACACTTTAATAAAGAGTTGAAATTCATTTGTGAATGAACAGGTACAGACGATAACAGAATGCATTTGGTGACAAAGGAAAAATATATTGTCTTTGTAAGCGGGTATGAAGGAAAATGATACCGAGGTAGATAGTAGGTAGGTAGGTGTTGCACGTGGAAGCAAGTTCCTGGTAATTCAGTGCAGGAGCTAAATGCTTGTGTCATGAGCGAAGTGCTGACGCGGGCAGCGTGCGAACTATGCAAGTAGGTAACACCTAACTATCATGTTTTCCTTGTGCACGTTACATTTTTGTTTTTAAACGATACTTCAGTTATTTGTTATTTTAGCCGTTTTGCCTACCTCATGTTTAATGGGAAGGGTTTTGTTTTGTTATAGGTATCTAGTAGGATCAATGGTTTGAGGGGTTTCATGATATGGTTTTAAACAGAGTTTTGTTTTTTGGTTATATTTAAGAATAGTTCATGTTTTCAGAAATGAAAAAGATGTTTTTGGTATTGAGAATACTGGCTTATAATTTGCGTCCGTGTAGAAAAATGACTGATGCCTGATGGTTAAAGATTTTGGAGTAAAAAAGAACATAAGGAAAGCTGACTTAAAGATAGTAGTTGCCTATCGGTACTACCTTCCCAACTTTAACAAGGGAAAAAGAAAAGGATACTTTTACGGGAACAGTTTAATGTGCAATGACCGACATTCAGATGAAACTAGAAGAAATTTGGAATAGAAACCACCTGAAGAATGATACTAACCACTAGATTATATAGAGCCAAACTACTATGTCAATTATTTAGGGACATGTAACAAACAAACAACATTATTTAAGCATAAACTTAAAGGTGCAGAACATAGTTGATAATCTTAAAAGAAACAGAAGATAGTTAAAATTGTGTGGATATTATAAATTTAAATATGTAGTTAGTAAAGAGATTTTGGGCATATCTTTACAAAGATATTGTAAAGAAGATGGTTGATACTTCAGGTAACTGAAAGGCTGGTTACTCTTGGGCAAAGCTTGGCTTAAATATCGGTGCTAGTAGCGGCTGCAGAAGGAGCTGGCAGAACGAAATAGACAGCTTTTACAAAGATAAGCCACAGAAAAATCATAGAGAAGCAAAGAAGAATAGTAGATAGGGACATCTGTGGCATAAATAGCAGAAACAGAAAATTTGTACTAAAACCCAGCTACATATATTCAATACAATCATTTATGTAATTTACACTACATTTTTATATATCTAAATCCTAGTTCTAGATAAAATAGTAGGTAAAAAGTATATAGCAATATGTACAGATTAGATTAAGAGTATTGTGTATTACAAAAATATGAATAATATGTATGGATTGGTCACAAGGAGTTATCATTGTTTATCTATGTAAAATGATGTAGATCGCTCCGGTTGGCTTTCCATATCTCTATACATTCGATAAAAACAATGATAGATGTTATATATTGATTGGTATAATACCTAGGTATATATGTAATCATTAATCACCCGCCTACTTTAACTATCTTTTATGTACAAGTCAATGTATGTACTAACTGATAACTATATGGTTTCTATCGATTTTCAGTAAATAGTCGCAGAGATTCTACCCTGTTTTTTGAAGGGGAATATCATCCAATGACTTCTCCTGCCTTCCCGCGAGGTGAGAGGGAGTTTCAGATTCTTACTGATTAAAAACCACCTGTTTCTACTCCTGCTTTTAGACCCGGGGCCCCGGTAAACCCGCTGAGTAGTCCACAGCTCCGGATCAGGCATCAGCCCTTCTGGGCCCCATCTGTGGTGGTCTAAGGGCTTTTCGAATCGCGCGCGGAACGCGACGCGCCGTACGCATGGGTCTGGTTCTGGATGGGCGACGAGCTACCCTTGCTCGCCGTCCGAAGACCCACACTTACGGTGATCGGAGATCGTCGCGCGATCCCCGACACCTGGAATGTCTCTCGCGACGGCTGGGGTGTGTGGAGGTTTGTTTCCTCAAGCGCGTTCATCCTTAGCTAGCATGACTGCTTCGCAGAAGGAGGAGACATCCCAGCCCCCCCTGACTCCGCACCATGGCATGAACCAATGCCGGTCGCCGTCGCCGACCACATCGCTGAGGACACGGCGGTGTTCAGCCCGTGCAGGGCAGACCGCCACCGTATGCTCCACTGTGTCCTCAAATAATCTATCCTTAAGAACATATTAAGACTCCAGTTTTTATTCCTTTTAAATAATTGTTTGACAATTTTAATCAGAATCATACGGTGACACCTAACTAGAAGATTTATTTAGGTTTTTGTAGATTTCCAAGATTTCTGTACGTCTTTCATGCCCCTCCGGGGATAAATTTAATAAACTAATAATATTATGTATTCGAGTGTTAAATACAAAAACGAAATATGTACATAATATCATAAAATGTCAAACAAACACCAATAGGTGCAGTTTTAATGGTGCAAAAAGGTTTTGATCGTTTTATTTCAAAGCGCAGCCGCAGGTTAGCAGTGGAAGGTTAGTCAGACATGTGAGATACGATCTATGACACGACACGCAACGCATCAATACGTTGCATGCAACGTGGTCACGGAATAATGTCCAATGTGCACATAGAACATAGAATACACTGGTTTTTGTTCAAGTAAAAACTTGGTGGGTGCTGCGGACAATGTGTGTGATGTGGTGTGAAAAATATTTTATTTTATTAAAGTTTCGTTTTCTATTTATTTTTGGAATGTGACTATATAATTAATAGTCTTTTAAAAAGAAAATTCGTCCGTATTTTGTGAGTGTTTCGGAAAACTTGTGCAAGTAATTGTCCAACTTCATAATTTGATGTCTGACTTCTAGTTGTTCTTCATCGTATCAGGTTGCAGTTCTAAACCGTTTTAGAATCGAAAAGATAGACAAAATTAATTGGTTTTACACTTAGACTTAACAAGAAGAAGGAAAGAAAGAAAACAGAGGTTATGGTAAGAATACCTAGTAGCGATTGGTATGGCGAATTGAAAAAGAAGACATGTAGCGTTGTTTCCTTATACTGGGGGAATAACTAGACATAAGGGCAAGAAGTAGAAGATGACGTTGAATAGTTTCATTGAGAAAAGTTGTAGATAAAGAAATTAATAATTGTAGACATGATTGAAAAGGCTTTGAAAGCATCATCTTACTAATATTATAAATGCGAATGTTTTTGTGTGCATGTTTGATACTCAATTACGTCAAAACGGCTGAAGAGATCGGGTTAACATTTGGATACAGGGGTAGATTATGGACTGGAATAACACAGAGGACACATTTTATCCCATGGAACCGCGGGAGAAGCCGCTGGCAGAAGTAGAAACAAATAAATAACAGTAATTTCATCCTGAAAATTAATTGATTTACCAACTTAGGTTGTATCTAGTATTTGTTGTATTAATTTAGATAATTGTTATGTACAGAAACAAAAGTAATTAATTTAAATGTTAAGGAGAGAATATTACCGTGGCATTTATGATTAAATTATATGAAGTAATTATTTAAGTACTAAGATCTAGTAGTTAATATAGATAGGAAATGTGGCGGAATACGTGGCAAAAGAAAATTAAACAAATGCGCCGAACATAAGAAATATAGAAAGATCAAAAAAAGAACATTTTAATGAACAATTGTTTAAAATTACATTCAAATTGATTTGCTTGGCTCCACTAAGTTGGGTTAATTTTGTTTAAAAGTTAATATTCCTAAGTAGTACATGGATTACAATCGGTTTAACCATATATAAACTATATTTTTAACTCAAAATGTTAATTATTGATTTGAAAATGTAGGCGCTAGGATAATATCAGTAACTTATAATATATTTCATACATTTAATGATATAAAACCATTTATTCTAACTTGTATGTCATCGCGACTAGTATCCGATGTATGAATATTATAAAACGAGCAAATGAACGCTTGCTTGGAGTGACCTTAAATAATATTTTTTGTTTCCTGGTTACGTTCAACGGTAGTTTAGGTACACACGATGTGTGCGGAAAATGAGATTGGTAACTCATTAAAACTAAACTCTTTACATTTGCGTGGTGGTTCCAATTAAAACAATAGATTGCGAGTAGGTGCGTAGTCAATTTCCCTAATCGGTCGGCAGCGTGCGCGTGCGCCGGCTACCTACTTGGGGCCGCGAGGGTGCCGTTACACACGCTGACACGCCTCCTAACGCACGCCACACATTTATAAACTCAATATCATTCATAATCGTATTATTTTTTATTAATAACGGGTCTAATCTCGCGTGTCTACCCATCTAGATCGACTAGAGAAACCTAGCTGGCATAGTTTCAGCCAGCTACGAACACAACCACTGAAAACTTTTCTCGGAAAGTTCGGCCTCCTTACGCACACGTCGCTGCGTGAACCAATGGTCGTACATATATAAAATACACACATATATATATGAGCGCACACATGTGCACATGCGCCCCGTAGGTATGTTGCTGCCATTTGCGAGGATCGCGCAGAGGCCTCAAGAATAGACGTTACATTGCGTGGAATGTTCTGGTCGCTGCGCCAACGGTCGTTCCTAACTGGTCGTGTATGAATGGCAATTGAAGAAAATATGGAAGATGATAGTGGCCAGTGCTCGGGAGCGTGTGTGTGTGAGATCTATTAGAGCGTATTATTGTCGTGTGTGTGCGTAAGGCCCACCAATTGCCACCGACGAGGTTATCAATTTATGAATCGTAAAGTAAAAAAATGCGCATAAATGTGTACTGCGATCATGAATTCTCTGTGATCACGATCATCTAAGCATTATTTACAACCCGTGACGTAAGTGTCAGTGTTTGAACCGCGCCGATATCAACGACGGTTTTGTTAGAGTATAAGGACACGCCAACGTTCAGATAAACGGCTCACGAACGACTCCATTTGTATTTTATTCGAGGCGGATTCAAGGCACTTTTGTAATCATCGTCATATATTTTTGTGTCTGTAACTATAGCTGTGGTAAATATATTTTTAGCTATATTTTTATTACAGCTATAGTTTAAATAATATAAGAATATGAAATTTTAAGATGGTAATTTTAGTTATTTGGTTTTTTAAAATAATTTACTAGACTAATAAGAACTTTAGATTCAATATTTGAATAAAACGTAATGGATCGTTTTGATGTTTTTGCGTAGGTACTATGTGCACTATATACTAGTACCAACAATATTAATACATTAAGCATGTTTTCTAATTATGTACCTACCTATGTATTGAATTTCTTCAAGATTTTATTTCAGTGTCAAATAACAGTCGGCATTCAAAGTTTTAGACAAAAGCAATTATATAGCTTAATTATCATTTTGTGAAATCTCTGGAAATTCCCATTTCATTTCACATAACAAGATATTAATATATTGTAATGTGCTAACAATGCAATGTGTTGGACAATGCATTTACCTACATTTACATTAATAATTACAATTAAGACGCACCTTCACTACGAACCGTTAATAATTGTGTTACTCTAGCCAAGTGGTTTATTGAATAAATCTTTTAATTAAACCAGCGCAACTACATCTACCACCAATGCTGAACAATTAAGCTGATATGTTCAACGTGGTTCTTGTAACTTGGAGGAAAACTTCCAAATGTCTATAAATAGAACACGGACCGAAGTCCACCAAGTAGCTCTACGTTATCGCAAAGGACGTGTGACAAAGTCGAACGTGTTGCAGGAACGCGAGCACGATTAGAGGTTGCATCGCTATGCAGCGGCGCTGGCGCAGGCGGCGGGCGCGGGCGCGGGGGCGGGGGCGGGCAGCGAGCCGGCCGCAGAGCGGTGCGACTGCGGCGACCGCCGGAGGAATGCGACAGGTAACCAATTCCAGGAAGGCCGCGGCCCGTTACCGCGCCGAATATCTCCGGCAGTCAAACGCGCCGACAAGTGCGGCGGCCACTTGCGACAACACCGTCCGATGCGCCCGCGCCCCGCCCGCGCCCGCGCCCGCCACCTGCATTCCACACGACATTGAGTTAGAAACCAGTCGAACGGACTCAGCGCATTCTATCTGCAGTACCTGCTGCACGCACCCGGACCTCCTTTACCTAATATCGCAGTACTATCTGTACTGCGCCCACGACACTAGATGACTGTGAACCTGACTCTGGCCACCGGCCTGCCTTGTGACTCACATCGCAGACCCACCGGGACGTAATCGATTGTCGGCAATCGATATCGAAATGAGTTTAGACTTGCGCCCTGAACGGAAACGGATGCCAGTTATGTTATTGCTTTTTTTAAATTCCTCACTGATAATAAACTTTTGTGGGCCATTAAGGCATGCAATCATGACATTGATACCCATTAACCAGGGTACTTAGCAGTTTGCATAGCTAGTCTTAGGAAACGCCTTGCGCACACATTTGCCACGGTCTCGATACCTGCGTAAAGCACTTTAAGCGCCCATTAAAGAAACATCTTTACGACGCTTACTTCGTCCTTCTATTTATAAACAATTTACATTGTACGAGCTAGAAAGGCGGGTGAACCTTTAACATTTTAATAAAAATGTCACTAAAATCACCAAAATGCGTATTGAAAAGTGATCCGTGATGCGGCTGGGAGACAACGTGGAGAGCGCTCCGGACGCACCCGAACAAATTCATTCACATTATAATCATTCATAAGTCACAAGGACACGTCCAAGGGCCGTTCATTCATAAACAAGCTACGTTTTCTATTTTGATGAGGCAAAAAATGTAATGAAGTTTGTGGGCCAAATGTGTTCCTTAATAGTGTGGGGAGTTGCGAGATGGTGTCGTTACATGGGTGCTAGATATCGGCTAGTGACAGATGTAGCCTCAGTTCCGAGTCCACCAGATGTGCGTGAGTACGTCACTCGATAGGGCTGCCACGGACGGGTCCACATGTGGCGCCCAGCACGCAGGAAATGTCTATTTGTTTCCTGATTACATTATCACATTGTAATTATGAGAGAGGAAATTGGAGACCCACGATTGAGTCATTGAGAGAATTTTAATAGAACTGGAATTACTTAATGAGCTTCGGAATGAGGCAAATGTATGAGAAAATGCCTTAATTAGGAGGTCCTTAAGTACGGATCGGGTATTTGTGGAAGTGTCAAGTATTTGGCTCCTTTTAATATTTTTATTTGGACATAGCACCCATTTATTGGCCCATTAGTTAACGACGAAGTACTTAATTAGTATAGAAGTTTGCATGAAGCTAAGAACGGATAACTAAAGGTTATTTACGTTCAATAAAGTTTATATCTCCATTATTTTTTGTATTTGTGAAAAATGTGTTTTTCAAATATGTTGTGCATTCGCATACATTCAAGGTAAATTAAAAGGGTACCATAGAAAGAAGTCATAATCAACCAGAAATATGACTTCAGAACCTTTAGTTCATGTTGTTTGGCAGTTTATGAAATCTTTTTGATAGAAAGCGTTTAAGAATGTAAACTAGGGAAACCTAGCGACCCATTACACTCTTTTAAAAAAAATAAACAAATATGGTGCTGTCTTAATGAAATAACAATCACACTACCTTACATGGTCACATTAGAAAACGCATCTTGCGCCAATTTGTCTCGATCGAGCGTCAATTAATTTGCGACAATTAGAAATTGTAATTAAATATTAAAGTGGCAATTAAAACGAGCCGGTTACGTATGACAAAGTAATGCAGTATGTCTGTATGTCACAACAGCTAAGTGGGCGTAATTAAGCGAACTTTAAAGAAAACGCGGCGATAACGAAGTCGTTCTGTCAGATGTACCTATTACCAAAACAAATCCCAAATATAGAACATTTAACCACTAAATATCAGTGACGTGGAAACTTGTATTTAGCTAGCTGCGTGCTCCATTTACGGTTACAGAAAAGCCGAACATAATCTTACACAAATACCGCCCTCTCGATAAGTCACCACACATGGCGCGACTCCGAGCTAAGTATACGGCTACGTTCTATTTTGATAGTGGGGAGGAACCACCCCTGAAGTATAAATATTATAATGACAACGGCACGGCTGCCACGTGGTCGGGGACCGCTACACCGGAAATATCATCGCGATATATTTTGAGAAGAGCGCCCCCTGCGACGCATCTCAATCATCCACTAATAAGCAGACGGAAGGAAAGTTATATAGACAAAAGTTTAAAAATAAGACAGCCAGGAATAGATCGAAAGGTGAGCTTGAGCGCGCCGGCCCCACGGGTTAAAAATACGTGCATGTGGCGACGCCGAGCGGCCTACGCGCGCCCTAACGCCACGCACCGCCGCCGCACCGCCGCCGCACCGCCGCCGCCCGCGCCACGTTACTCCACTTTATACTTTATTCTCATTCCTATAAATTATATTCAACAATAAAATATTACACATAAAAGTTTGTTGAAAATGAAATGTCGAAAACTGCGATAAAATTGGGATGACTCTACGAAAAAGAGTGCTGATGAAGTAAAAAAAAATAAAGATAAAATTTTTAAAACTAAATTATCTGTGTTTTGTGTTAAACATGTTAACTAATAGAATATCAGTTGAAAGCGACGACAAGCTAATATTTCTGACAATCTCTTTATCTAATGAACATTTGCATACTATCTAATCTAGATCTGTTTTTATCTGGAAACGATGCAACATTTTGAGAAATTAGCATCCAAATGTGATACCAGAAGCATGCAATAACAATTATTAGTTTAGTTTGCTCAATCGAGACCTCAACTTAGAAAATATATGGAGGAACATAATTAATTTTGAAAAAAGCTGACACACTTTGTGGTTAGTCGAATAAAAACATAAACGAACATTTTAATGGGTTGTCGTGTCACAATTCGAATGAAAGTGCATGTGATCACCTTATAGTGGTGTTGTTATGTAAATGACCAAGCTTAAACACATCAAAGAAGAGTGTTATTTAAATGTATCAGAGTGTTAATGGCTCTAGCTGATCCAATTAAACTTCAATTCGTGCAAGAAATTACACAAGCGAAGTATACAAATGTTCATAATGAAATAGATAGACCATTTACCTAGTTCTTTCGATACAAAAACTGTGTAACTATGTGTTACTGAGCATAAAATATATCAAATTGAAACAGCCTCAATTACGAGCAGTAACATAAAGTAAAGGTAACATGTGTTAGAAACATTAACGCACTGAAGCATTGTTGTAATGTTGTCATTAAGAAATTAGGCAATCATGTAGCGCAGGCGGCGCGGCGGCGCGAACCATATCTACGCGAACTCATTTTGTATGAAATTAGGACAACGCGCACAGTATCGAACACGCCGAGATAGTTTTATAGGTCGAGTTTAGTTTTATATTTATAAATGGATAATAACACGCATCTTGATATGTTTATTATGTTTTATAAACGTTTTTACATGATTGAGAAATGTTATTTTGATACAGAATAAACGTAAAACTGGTACATTCCCGGCTCGTTCCCGAGTCGTCGATCTCGAATCAACTTCGTGGAAGTAACAATTAGAAAAATTCAAAGAAATCGTATCATTGTTCTAGTTTCTAACTAGTTTTAGACAAATTTTACGAGGTGCCAGACCGTGTTGATCATTTCTCGTATTATTAGCGTCCAGAACTTCGATACGAAATCCTTGACTTTGACACAAAATACATTCTATTTCAGTTTTCATATTTGACCTGAAAACATGGAAACTAGATTCTAATTTTAATTTCAGACGTTTATATCTTTTTATATACGAGTGGAAAAGAAAGCTAAATGAGACAATTTGGAAGCCCACTATGTGTGCTATGAAGCTGTGCTACGAGGATATGTTACTATTTCTACTGATACTAAGCTATATAAGATGCGCCGCTGCAAAGTAGCTGTGCAAAGAAAATGCGCTACTCGAGTATGCGATGTATCGATAGTAGGGAAACCATCCAAAGCATACATCCATAGCGCGCATCTTTCCATATAAAAGACATATCTTAGTTGAAGCCGTTTACACCAGTGCTAAGCTATGTGCATCAATGAATATAATTGGTGGATACCAGACGCATCCACAACAACGTAGCATAGCACACCCTTGATGAAAAAGCACCGTAAAGCGTGCATGCTATAATATAATCTAGAATGCACCCTATATTATTACAGGAGGCAGATCTGACACGCCGATCTGATCTGGCATTTGAAAGGCATTCAATGCTCAGGACTATCTCTACTATATGATTGTCCATACAATTAATTTGCCATCATGACTTCCCTTAACCTCTTTGGGCAAAAACCTAGATGATGAAGAAAGTGGAAAAATTTAACCAGCATTTCTAAGAGACTTGTTAATACAGGCTTTTGGACTGGGCACACAGAAAACCCTTTTCTTTTTAAGGGGGGAAAATCATCCAATGACTTCTCTCACCAGGGCGAGGCGAGAGGGAGTGTCAGACTCTTACTGACTAAAAACCACCCCATTCCTACTCCTGCCTGTCCAGCCAGAGCCTCGGTAAACCCGGTAAATCCACATTTCGAAACGGTCGGTCTAATATAGGGGTTTTTGATCAAAGTTTTTTTCCAATAAGTCCAAAATAAATTACTTACAGCATTGTATAATGCAAAGGTGCAACGTACCGCGTTTAGATGAAAGAAAGAGAAATTGATCGTGCTATTGTACCACACAATTGTAACAAGGCACCTGGTCGAAGGTTTTTGCGAATTCCTTTATTGGCAATATTCATTGTCTAAAGATCAGGGGCAAGAGAATGACAATACTTTAGTCCCTGCGTTTGGCGCATGTTTGGCAGTCAATTTACCAGCCCCTTTGTTGCGAAACCTTTACATAATCATAAATCATAATATACTGTCTTTGTCGCACATAATACATATTGCAGGACCGAACAGGACGTGCAGAAGTATATAAAGTTTGGTTACATTTATTTTGATTATTAAGCGTTACAAGAAAGAGGATGGTAAGGTAGTCTAGTTAGTTGAAGGCAACACCAATGCTTGATTGATATATTTTATTTTGTAAGTTACGATTGTTCTAAGTCATCTTACTTTAATCGTCATCCTGCCCGCGATCACTTCAAATTGACACAATTCGTATATGTTTTTCAACATAAATCTTGTTCTTATATGATCCCTTTCATTACATAATAAGCTAATTTTTTCTTTGCTTATCCTCTTTCTATAACCATTAGACCACCGTAGCAAGATAGAATAGTCACAATTTTTAAAAAGAACAGTTGCTTTCGCCTCCACTCAAAATTAAGTATAAACCATCAATTGTCCATGTTTAGAAGAATACAATTATAACAGGAATATACAAAAGAAACGTTAATTATGAGGAATGTTAGCTTCAATAGGATCCCACCATTTCCCCCCTTGTATAATCAATTTGTCGCCACGCTCTAGCGCAGGCTGGTGCAAAGGGTGATTTTATCAATCTACGACCATTACACACTACTTCCTCAGATTTATAGGTATCTATTGTGATAATGATAGTCATAAATAACAAATAAAATATAAACTCCAGTCATTTTATAACTTTTAAGAGGATATAAGGCTTATTTCGTGTTAAATGGGGAGTCTTTGCAGGTACTTTTCGCACAGTATTTTATTGACGTTTCAACCAAGTTGTCCGTAATCGTGGTCAGAAGACTGACTGAAGACTAGTCTACACAATAGTAGAAGAAAGTCAGAAGTATAGACAATTCGACCTAAATCAAGCATAGAATTTTGTGCACAAGAGATGCGCCTGAAGCTACAAATCTGTTGTGAGACGATGTTCGATATATCGAACCAACTTTATTGGTGAGCATTTCTCCAATGAGAAAGTTCTAAACTTCTCATCTTTGGGTCATAGAACACATCATTTAAAAGGAACCGATGGGACCAATATGATGATTGATGGACCCTTATCTTGGTGATATAAAGAAGTTTTGAAGAAATCAGAGCTCATTAAAGCATTAGCTCAACAATTGTCAGTGCTACGTCACTGAGTTTTAAATAGTATTCGCCTCTTTATCCAATTGAAGTCCTTTTCTCTATTTCTTACTCTCTTTAGATGGCCGAAAAGGAAACAATTTGTCTCCTACTTTAATAGTAACGTTTTAATGCAAATCTTTTCAGAACTAAGACAGTTTATGTGTTGCTGAAATTAGTTACCTTAATATGGATATTTTTTCACTTTTATGGACGTATGTTGTTGGTATGCATAAGAACTAAAGGCCCACAAGAGTTTACTAAAATTTGGATCTCATCGACATAAGAGGGTGTACCATAATACCCATGTTTGGCAGGTAAGTTGGAGATCACAGTTTAACTTTGGGCCAAGTTTAGCTTTATTAGAGAGCGCTGCTGCCTAGGACCTGCTTTAGATTTCCCCCGAGTATAAAATAGGAGTGGCAACTAGATGTTTATTTAATTTCCGTGTTTTGTGACAAAAATGAAGCGTATTTTTAAACCTGGGTCCAACCGACTTGCTGTGCGCTTACCATTGTTAAGCAAGATCCATTTCACAAGTAACGATGCGTTTCAGATTATCTTCATTTGTATGGCTGTTGACCAGTGCAAAGCACAAACCACGGGGTTCATTTTTCAGGTCAAAATTTTCAGAACGGTAGCGGGGAAACCAATAATGGGTGGTGCGTTCGTTTGTAGTGTTCGCTCCGTAACCGTCGTTGATGTTGCGTGTGCTGCTACATCGTGCAACATCGGTACTCATACTCCATATTTACTCGTATTTTAAACTTATCCCTCATGACGAAATATAATCATGTGTTTAAAACAAAACGCTAACAATTAAACAAATGACGATTATAGAAACAAATCACTTTTTAAAATAAAATACATTTGAAATTAGAATTGTGAGCCAAAAAGAAATATTTGATTTGAAATGGCCAGCACGACAAAGCGGTAATGTCATAGGTGACCTATTATATCACTTTTTTTAATTGAAGGTGATCCTCATATCCAACTACTACCTACTCCTGGAATTTCCCAGTTGAGTTTCCATTTTGTAATTGCACATCCACCGATTAATTCCTTTATACACACAGGCACACAGCACAGGACACAGTTTTTAGGTTTAATATTGTATACATATTGTTTACTAATTGCTGACCGTGCGATTATGGCCGCACTATGACTCGTGTCGTGGGAGCTTACATTTTCCCATATATTAAATATAGCTGTAGCCAAACAAACTATGTATACGGAATTTTGGCGGAAGAACATTAATCCGTTGCCTGTTAATTTAATTACGCGTTTATTAAATATTTAAATTGTTGTAGTTTAGATTTATAACGTAGTATAATATCGCTTGTTAATGCGAAGATACAAATAAAAGTTGAATTTCAGTATTTAGAATTTATTTTTCGCTACTTTTGTTTGTTAAATTTTTAAGACGAATTAAATAGCGAAAGAGTAGTGGAATGTAGCATTTTCTTAATGATTAATTTAGCTTATTTTATGATGCATTAAGTGCTATATTTATGGCGTAGTTATTATGAAAAAAAAGCAATGTTGATAGAACAAATTAGCAGCAATACAGCCTCAAACAGCTGTGAAGACAAGTAGACACTGCAGGTGGACAAAGTACAAGATTGGTATTGTTGTGATAAGTGAGATGTGGCCATAGTGTCGTTTTGTCGACGGCAGGTAACATAATAATGATCTCAGATGCCGCCCCACAGCGCATGATATTTAATATCGTTAATCATATGAAGCGCGACCTCTTTGTAACTCTTGTTATGGTTTATTTCTTAAAGTTCAAACATTCAACAGACCGAATCAAAGAAGGCGGTCCCATACTAAGTGATATTTACATTTATTCAAAACCAATACATAAACAACTACCTAATATAACCAAATTGTATAGAATACTCAATTATACTTATTTTTCAAACATTTAGGCACCAACTTTTATAACGTTTATTTAAATATTTTGTATATAAATCAAGTACTATTCATTAGTGTTGCTGTCTCTTTGCGTCGCAGTGAACCGGATTTTTTCCACAAGTATTGAATATGTCCTTTTGTTCTGAACACCATATTAATGTATCCAGGCTGCGCGTGAAATTTAAAGTATTCTGTTCTCACGGAAACTAAGTCCCACACAAAAGGTACGATTTTCAAAATGTAAGTCAAGGATGATTAGTGTTGCGATGTGTCTAAGAACCGTGGGAGAGTTACTCATCCCGCACTTTGCGCCGCTACGTGACTAATGCCCAGCTGCTAGAAAAATTGTTGTCAATAATAATTGTGACCTTTGAAAAGGAAGAAAAATAATGAGTAGTAGTAGCGAGCTAGGAAAGCGAGCCCCGCCCCGCCCGCTCCCACTTATATTATTTATACGTGTTTCATTCATCTTGTCTCTACAAGAACGACATTTTATCTGTCTTTGTTTATGCGCGGCTCTCTGCATTTTGATGTCTTTTTTTCTATTTAGGTATCTAGTATTCTATTTATTAGATAAGTTGGTTTTGTGAACAAGTTTTGACATCGAGTTACGACTTTGGAACGGGCACTAAAAGCAAGTAGCAGATATTGCGCACTCCGTTATACTCATAGTTTCGAAACGGTAGAGATAAGAAAATT
This sequence comes from Spodoptera frugiperda, assembly GCF_023101765.2. NCBI lineage: Eukaryota > Metazoa > Arthropoda > Insecta > Lepidoptera > Noctuidae > Spodoptera > Spodoptera frugiperda. The sequence continues at coordinate 4,970,660 of NC_064215.1, forward strand.
AACACGTATCTCCTAATATTCCTATCTATAGCATTGAGATTCAGTTTTTGTTAGAATCACTCGAAGTAATCTGTGGCTAGTGCGCAGTACCTAAGTACATCGCCGCCGTCCATTGTGGCGGCATGCGGCAGCATTGTGTGAGTAGTGAATGTAGACGAAGGAGACCGCGCGGATGTAAACAGACTTAGTGAGGTTCATTCAATTAGAGCCAGGACACTCGGGAGTGGGAGTCAGGGGACGTCATTGAAGGGCCGATGGTGGCGCGGGGCGCGCGGCGCGGGGCAGCCGGGAGCAGGAATATTCAAAGCGTGAGAACGCCGCGCGACCCGCATGCCGCGACTTCACATATCTCACGCGCAACCTCCACGCCCGTCCGTCACGCCAATACCGACTCTACCCACCACATGTAAGGTTGCGATTCGGTTCCAGTCCGATTGTGGTTATCGCTTGGAACATCGAGGACAATACTTTTCTAGTTTAGGTACGGCGGTGTCGGCTGGCATTGGCCTGGATACTGCCGATGAGTGTGCACGTCCATTCGCTACTTATTGCCGCGAGAAGGACTCCTAATACTGCTTTGGAATGTCTCAGATATACAGACGATACGAATTTGCAATACCTTGTTTCATTATGTTAACCTAATCTACTTTAGAATACCTCGTAATCTTATTAGTCACAATGACTTCGAATGTACTAAACTCCTTTAATAGTCCCGCGAGTGCCTGATCTACCACAAATCATATGGGCTACAGCGACGGCTGTGTCTACGTCAAACTCGGAGACTACAATAACGATTGTTTTATTGGTGGAACGCCATCTTTATGTGGCCGTACATAGTAGGCGTGTCATAAAACATTTTCTTTCGGCCCCAACAAACGAGCTAATCTTATTTTTGCGGTGAACTCAACGGCCAGCGTTCCTGGAAAGACAATATCTGGGAGGGTCACGGGGCGGGCGTCCCTGTGTCCGCGACGCTGTCAGCTCCACTCACCTTGACGCAGCGCCGACTTCTTAATATAGGCATGGCAGTGGCGGCGGTGGCGCTAAGGCGAGCTGCTGCAGAAGTAGTTGGCGAAATGGGGAAATTTGGCGTGGGGTCAGGGGTGCGGCGCGCCGGCGGGGGCAGGGGGTCGGTTTCGGCGGGCCCCCGGCGGCCGTCGACCTCGTGAAAGGCGCGCGCCGTCCGCTCGCCTTTTTACGCGCTCTTTCCCGCGCCGCGCGCCGCCGCCGCCGCCAACCCCGCGGGCCCCCGGCGCGGTCGCCGCCCGCAGATAGCGAGCCAGCCGCGACCAACCGATTCACTGTCTGCACCGCTTACATATATTTCGCATATACAATTGCCATAATATGCACAATTCTTAGTTGGGCGCATTTTAGCGATCAGATAAGTAGCCATACGTAATAAATACTTAAGTGATTAATGCCTTAACATTTTTTTCAGATTTGTTTTGAAAGATCAAGATTTGATTAATGTATTCGCTTTTGGTGCGATTCTTGCTATCGGGTCGTATCTGGTTAATTGGTCGAGGAAGATTCTAATTCGTCTTGTTTAGTGATGGTGTGTATTGTAGACATTCTCATTGTAAGGGACGTGTAAATGGTTTACGATTTGATACTTTCAGGTGGCGTGTTTTGATTGAATTGTACCTAAGTACTTAATATTTTTATAATATCATTTTAGTATTGTCTTAAATCGACAAGTAGCAATCTGTAATAATCCGTAAAAATATAAATGAAATGAAAGTAATATTTACATGTAGGTGAGAGTAGCGGGCCGCGCGTTGGTGCCCCCTGGCCGCCGCTCCGCCGCCGCTTCGCCCTAATTAAACAATAATCGAAAAACTACAATGAACGGGCGCGCGGCTCCGCGTCCTCGGTGTCCCGCGCCGCGCCCCGCGCCCCCCGCCAGTGCCGCGCCGCACACCCGCGCACCCCCCTCACCGCACTCCCGCGTGACGTCACCATTGCACTCCTCATTATCGCCTCTCGACTCGAAGACACACTCACTAATAGATCCGACCGAAATATTCAGACTGGTTTTTTGTCAGATTTGTCTGCGAATTCGCGATGTCCATATCGATGAGAACGCCGACTCTATGCGCCCGCGCACTCTATAGTTACGCTAGGAGATTGCACTTGATGGAACCATCGTTGCACTCTCCACTTTGATATTTTGTGGTTTGGATGGGTAGTCCACCCAGGCCACCCTCACACTGCGAGTCGCACTCCAGCAGTTAGCGCGCTACAATTACAAAGTCGTCGCTACATTATTTATATTTTCCGATGAATTATGTAAAGTTCCTTTTTATTGTACGGCACGTTCCGCCTCTGGTATCGGCTATTGATTTCTATTAATATTATTGGTAGGAACCAGATCTCACTACAGTCACAGATGTGATAAGCAGACTCGGAATGAGTGATATAAATGTATGCAAAATCATATTCTCAAACTAAAATCAAGAAGAAAATGGCCAATGGTTGATCCTATAACCATAAATTATTATTGGAATATTATTTAAAATCGTTGCTCGAAGAAATTAACATGTTGAATAAAATAAAAAAGTGAATTATTTAGTTAGGCAAATTGGGTAGACCGGCTCGAAGGTCACATTATGACGGCGTGGAAACAATGAATGAGATTGGCTCGCAATACTTGTCTTGGCTGGCTGCTTATGGACGCTATAGTACCGAGCTACCGACCGGCGACTGACGACGCTGACGAGTTGGCGACCAGCGACCAGCGACCGCCACTCGCGAGGTTTACTTCGTTAATCATTCCGTTACGTCACTCGGCTCGGGGGTGTCATCACAATGCGCCCGCAGACTGTTCATGTGTAACTACTGTGTGAAACCTCACGTCTTAATTTATTATCGTGTACATAGAGATTATATGAAAAGCGTGTTTGTTTGTCGACGCTGGGATTTACGTAGTGTCGTCACAGATACAACGATGACGCAATCCCAACTGTCATGTATTCCTTGTCGCGGCGGTGCGCCTGCGCACACTGCTATACGCATTAGTATTGCCGGGCCCGATGGCTCAGTTGTAATGATTTAATTACTGTAGCAACACAATAATTTTAAACAACTGTGTGACCACCGCAATAAATAATGAAGGGTGTGAATCTAAATCACGAAATAGACGAACGATTCAAATTAACTTGAGAAATGTATTTGACATAGATACATATACAAATACATACATATACAATATCTAAAGGCATGATGTCATCACGGTCTAAATGGATGCAAATGAATCGATTTAATTATGTATTATAATTAAATAATTAATGGAAACCATGACCACTCTAAATTATTTCGTGAGGTTTTATTTATTTATAAACATTCGGTTTTATATAGGGATTGGTTTGAATGAACTGAAAATTAAGAAAAAGCAATTAGACCGATTTAAAATTGATAGACAGAGTCAAACGTTGTCTTGTAATATTTGTTTTAGCTTAGGTATTATATTTCTCTTCCGATTCTACATATACTACATAATGTTGTACAAACGAAAATCGCTCTTATTGCTCTAATAATAGAGTTCATTTTCAATTTATATAAATACTGATAAAACTTCATCAGATTGAAAAGGTGATGAGTGTTGTTAATCAACCTTATTTTAATCATTTTCCATTGATTTAGTTTTTAAAATTAATTATATTATGGCAACTTGACTATATCAGGCTTTCCCGATCTATCAATTATTTCAATCGATTTTCAGTCCTATTTCAGAAGAAATAGTGTTCAAAATCAAATAAAGAAAGTCATTCAGGTGTCTTCTGGAAATCGTATATTGGTTTTAAAGGAATAGCATTATATTAGACGTAACATCACGCTTTTTATTCTGAAAGGATAGACAGTGGTATTGTTACAAAGCACTTTTCGCCAATCCTATAGAGGATGAAGCTATTACCGTGTGATGCCGGCAGAGTAGACTACATTTATCTCCAACCCTACTCTTCTAGCGGGTACCATAAGAAACTCGCCAAATTAAATAAACATGGTAAATATCCCGTAATAAGTTCTAATAGTACCATAGGATCTGACCAAGGGAACCATATATTTGAAAGAGATTGATTGCATGGACAGCATCTGAATATTTTAACTTGTGATTTCCAAGTCACATACCAAATGTGGCATAATCCAGATGAGCTGAGTATTTACTACACTAGCTGTAGATGATTCAGATACAATACCAGCGTAGTATTGAATTAATTTATCGTTAAACCATACATAGACAACGATTCGATCAACCATCTGAGTTTCAGAGCAAAAGAAACACTGCTCTACATAGCATAGCTTAATGCTTATTGTCAATGTAAATTGAATCTTCACAGATTGAGATTAAAAGTCAATTTCCTGTTTAGCCATAAGTACTTTAGTTTCTCAGTACTGATCAGTGGCAGAAGGTATGTCTAGGAATCGGCTATCATCGATGACGTCACAAGATACATTGTTCGTCGTTCATAACCTCGGCTAGGCCGTTGATCTACATCTAATACGTATCTAGACGGCCAGTACGCTGGAGTAGAAATAGATATGTAGAACGCTGACGCTGCGTACCAATGACTAAAACGTTTTTATGTACTTATGAGTCAATGGTATATAGATGTTGTATCGTCGATTAGCTTTGGGTTTGTAGTCATAATAAACTTTCAGTGGTTTATTTCATGGTACAGAGTTTAGTAAGATGTCAAGTAAAGCTTTGTAATGTTTGTTTATCCATTTACAGCCAAAACAAAGGTAAGAACTCCAGAAAACAGGCACTAGATACGCGACTGTTAATTTTAATAATCTTAATATGGAAAACTTTGGTTTATTTCCTGAAAGCTAAATGTTGACAAGCAATTCATGTTTTTATTTCAATCAAACAATCACTAAAAAGTGCTGCTGAATTTCAAGACCTACTAGCCGTTAAGATGGTGGAAAATAAAATTTCTTTTTCAGGAGGAAAATGGACCACACTTTATCTATTGGTAGTAATGAGACTTGGAATGAATTGGTAGTAGTTCAGAGTATGTTTTAATAATGTGTATTCTAACGTTTGAACTTAGTAACAACTTGTAAGTTGTCTAATTCATACTTGAAGCCAAAGTATGTACCTCTGTAAAAACGGTGGGGTTCGTGTGTGTGACGCACTCGCTGCGTATGTCTGCGCAATAACGTTAGACCATTGCTTATTTTATATTTACCACATAACTAACCTTACATCACACGTTTCTGAAATGTTTAAACGCGATGATTCCCTTTAATTGCGTCATTGGGCCACAAAAATGTGGTAAAGTAGACCTTATGTGCTCGCAACGTGACATTTATCATGCTTTTAGATTATATAAATTTTGTGAGAGGTTCGATATAATTAGTGATGGGCAGTCTCGAAAATTGTCGTATCACGATAAGACATTGGAGTCACAATTCGTACATGCCGTGTAAACATTCCTCCAGTCATGATTGGAAGAGGATCTGGTCGCAAATTGATGGAGCCTCGTGTCTGACTTCGGTACCTACCTACAGGCGATCTGTTGCGTATCTCATTATCACCTCTGATAGTTTTTAGCGCGGAGGCCCCGACCGAGCATTCAGTCGATTTTGACGTCACATCGTATGTACCTACATTTACATTATGTCTGTGAATTTCATCACGATGCTGTCTAGAAACTGCTGTCGAATTCAAAAAGTAGGTTTTACTTGTAGACTCATGCAGAACGTTTTTTAGTACCGGCTCCAGATCACTTTATCACAATTCATTGTCTATTATTATTATTTATTTTTTAATTATTTGTTTATTGATACAGAAAATGAGAAGGTTTTCGTTAATAACGACATTTCAGGGCTTTAAATATTAATAAATTAACTTAATCACGTCGTGAAACTCAATACAGCGGATTAATGATGTTCGATGCGGTATAAAACCCATCAAAATCGAGAGGGTAGAATGGTCGTAAACTATCAAAGAGTAGGTAGTTTTCCTATTGGCGAGAACGACTCAAATATGCAAAGTTGAAGGCTAACATATACGCCCGAAGTTATAATTAGTAATGAAGTATGCAAAGAGAACCAAATCGGCTCGTAAATATTCAACTGAACATCGGTCTTCAATAAAACGGTTTGACGTATAAACTAATAACATCACGACTATTTTTCCCCGAAGAAGTAGGCAGAAGTGTAAATAGTACACCCACTAACACCGATTATGTCGTAAGTCCCACGTATGAACGTGGGGTGCATGGAGGCGAGCTTATTGCGATATTCTGGGCATAAATCCAGATTTCGTTTTTACTGTCGTAGATTTTGCTGTCGAAAGACGTCATAACTTAATAATACTTTCCAATCACATTCATTTTCTTGGCTGGATATTAAATAATTGATTCTACCGATCCCATTATAACTCATTACATACTACATTTTCGTTTAACAATAACGGTTATGACATATCGATGGGTGCCTAAGACGATTTCGCAGGTTCTGTATTATCAGAGATACTAAGGACAGGAAATAATGCCAAATTTCGAAAATGTATGCCTTTAAAGAACTAAACTATAAAAAACTGCGCCTCATGCTCTAACTCCACGTGGTGTGGAAATTAATTTTCCTCCTAAATGTTTATTGAAATGAACTTTGTGGTACCTTGGCGCCAAAACTACTTATTTTAGAAAAAAGCTGTCGAAATATAAATTGTAGAAAATTATGCCTAGTTTAATTTTGTAGTCAACGTTTTTCTCGTAAAATGCACAATTGAACAGATATTTTTAAATTAGCGTTTTTGGCGGCCTTTTTTCCAAGATGGTGGCGCGAGCGGTTCACGTACGAGGAAAGAACACATCAAAATCTACAAAATTGCCAATTTTCAACACTCTTGGAAAACAATCCAGGCAACCCCCACATGTCCGCCTTAATGATCGAACTAAGCCTAAAACTAGGAGCAATTATCTGAAGTTTTGACAACTAACGATGGAAGACTACTTTGATTATTTGCCTTTATATTTTTCTTACGATTAGTAAGACCTATAACGTGTTTTTTTTAAGGGGGAAAATCATTCAATAATTTCTCGCGCCTTGGGCGCGGTGAAAGGGAATAAAAACCACCCATCTCTGCTTCTGCTTTTCGAGCCATAGCTACGGTAAACCCATTGAACCCCATTTGTGGTAGTCTGATGGCTACCTATAACATGTTGGAGTACGCAGTTTAAATGGTTCAGAATTACTAGAGAGCACTGCTGTCCGGTCTCTGTCCGAAGAATATGGCCAATCAAAATCAAACACCATTTACAACTTAAGCCCAATAAATGTCGCTTAAACATTTTCCTCGTTCTATGCTCGCCAAGGTATTCCATATAACGTGTTGCTGCCACTCATGCGCATGTACGGACACCTCCGCCCTTCAGGGAGGCAAAGCGTGACGGTTACAAGGAGTCGGTTACAAAGGGCTCTAATATATGGCGACACCGACATGAGATCCTAATATAGATTAATTGTTTAACTGACTAGAACAAACATTTCATTAAGGATGTGTTTATCAGAGCTTGCTACTACGCCACTGCTACGCTTTACATTTAAATTCCTTCTAACTTTGTAATTTAAACGAAAAGCCATATCTATGTTCATGTACACGCTTAAAGCATGTATTTTATTATCCTAAGAAAAAGTAAGATGGATTTTTTATACGGCCCAAAATATGTGAAAAGCCTCCAAAGCGTCTCTGTGCAAAAAAGCTATTAAAACAAAAGACATCAACGCATTTTTCGCGTAGCAAATGTTTTCCAGGTTGTTCTAAAAACATAGATTTTTATTTATTTCGTTCATAGTTTTAGTTTTTTTAGATAAGGATTTAGAATAAACAATTAATTATATTATTAATCAAAATCAATTAAAATAGTAATCGATCGATATTGAGAAAATGAACGATTCAGATTTGAGATACATAATTAAGTGTAGGTAATGCTGGTTATGCTTAATTAGGGCAATAAATTAATTGCGATTCTAAATGAAATTTATTATATAGCGACCAAGAATTTATCGTCGACCGTTATTACCCCCTTGCAGCACAACATTTTTGCCAATTAATCGAAGAGTTTTTTAAATGGGAGCTAGTTAATTTAAAGTGAAGTTTTTTTCAAATACATAATTTGATTGATTTTGGATACTTATTTTTTAATAGGGGAATTTACTTAAATACGCTTTTTACTATGGAAATGTAAGAACTAATTGACCAACCAGCAAACAGTAACTGTTTGTGAGATTGATGCATTCGAATTAAATTGATGAAGTCTGACCAATACTAGAATTTCTTACTACAGAGAAGTAAAAATTGTAACCAGATCAAGTATAGATACAATATATAAGTATCTATCGTTAGCGTTGATTAGTTTCTTCCATAGCTCGTAATAAATTCTACAAAGAACAATGTGATTTTGAGCTATGAGTGAACGATGTATGGCCTCTACCTCGTTTGATTTCAGTAAAACCTATTTCAGTCGAAATTAAAAATAATGGTGTAAAATCAATGGTATCCTTTCAATGAGTCAAACATTTTAACCAGGTAAATAAGGTTTATATGTAAACATTTCTTTTGAGGGGGAAAATTATCCAATGAGTTCTTTCGTCTTGGGCGCGGCAAGAGTGAGTATCAGAATCTTGCTGACTAAAAACCACCCCGTCCCTACTATTGCCATTTGACTGGGGCTCCGGTAACCTGCTGGGCAGTCTGCAGCTCCGAGTCGATATATAAATTCTTATGTGTTTTAATGTAATTTGTCTACGGGGGCTGATACTTGGTTACAGTTGATGAATGACTTGTCGTTTAGATGATTTGTCCCTACGATATTTTGTTTGAGTTTTCCCAGTCTTGACTATTACTATTATTAGAGTAAGTTTTCCCGATTAAGAATTTCTATTTAGATACTTGTTTGGCGCGGTATAGACAGTACGGATGTACTAATATTGTATTGAAAAATGATCATCAACCCGAGGACCTTTGAGAATTGTTGTTCGTGAAGCTCTAATGACATTCGCTCCATGTAAAACAGATACAAGCATAGCAACGTTTAATATTTATTGAAGATCTAAAGGAAATTGTTAAATATTAGGTTCTTTCTAATTATGGAGAACTGGCAATTTAAGTGATAATTGTAAGAAGAGATTCAAAATTGGTTATCTACGTCTTTGGTTAGGTTAATAGGGTTAGGTAATGAGCTAGAGAGAAGCATTTGGGCATATCGATTATCGAAATACTTTGTCCATCTTTTTATGTAAGTTCATTGAGTTAGTGTACAAGTACATGTCGTTAGTTGGTTAGGACAATCGGTTTCAAATTGCGCTGCAATGTATGTCTGCGCTGCACTATGACGTGCGTGTTATTTAAATGTAGGTAACGATTGTGCGTACAATGTAACATTGATTAATTATAATTGAGGTATTGAAATGTGAGTAGAAGGCAGAACTAATTTGAGTCGTCCGTGCCAAATGGTTCACAGATAAACATTGTAGCGACGTGTCTTCTTATTTACATAGTGAAGAGATGGTATCTGCAGTGCAGTATCTATCTTGTGATTCCTATCTTCGGAGTTTCCCACGATGATTGCCTATCACACGTACCGACTCCTACGTTAACGCATTGAAAAATAATCTTAACACTACAAAGTAAACAAGCGTCGTGCAACATCACTGTTTATGTTCTCATTTCTCAGTGTGACGCACAACGTGCATTTGTAACAACAGATAACGCTTAATGCACCATGTAAACGAAATAATCCACGTTGTAACGCAAATATGGCGGGGCAGGCAGGTGTGCGCCGGCGCAGCCCCTCAGCTACCCTGCCTGCTTCGGCGACCACTTCCGACGACTGCAACGCGAATTGCGACTCACGCTTACCACAACCAGACGGCGCGATACACGACCTTCTCCCCAACACACAGAGTCCAATATCCTGTCTCACGACACACCGCGTGAATTCATTACGTTAACGGTTTTTGATTTAATTTAAATGATGCAACTAATGTTCGATTAATCTCAAAATAAACTTTGTTGCTATACGAGTCCTGGGGAAGTACACTTGATACTGAACACAAAATATAAGTGAAGACGTCAACTAATGGGACGTGGAGCGACGCGACGCAGTATGTAAACAAACAAACAAGTCACGCATCGAATCGAGCGCATTGTGAAATGCACACACGGGACATGTAACACATGCATAACTTACGTGTTTATGCGCAGGCGACGATACGTAAACAAAGCTGTAATAGTCCATCGATCGGTGAGTGCAGGGAACCTAGTGATCGATGGCGGCGCTGTGTCGGCGCAGCTCGGGTGCTCAGTGGTGATCCGTTTGCGCACTACATAAGGGCGAGTTTCGTTTGTATGGTTATTGTTTGAAGTTGGTCGGAATTTAAACGGGTGTAGAACGCGTGCGCGGTGCATAGGCCCGCGGTGCAGCGTGCAGCGTGCGCGGGGCGCGGGCGCGCGTCGCTGACTGCACGCGGGGCACCCCGCGCCGCCGCGCCCTCTGACCGCCACCACCATGCATTGTCAACAAATGAATGGAAATCATTTTGATGGGCTTCTTCACGTTACATCGCCCATACATGTTCCCGTAACAACTCTCACTATACACTCGATGTTGTATATCAATTTGAATTGATCTAGTTTGAGACAATAGAAAATGGATTGCATTATAATTTATACGATACTAGGGTTACAAGTTATCGATATGAAATATTTGTATAATGTACGTAGGTAATTAAGAAAGTAAAATATTTGTGTAAAAAGTATACATATTTTGTATTTGTTGTATGTCTATATCCGCTACGAGTTTGGAAATCACGAAAAATGGTTAATTCGTTTTATTAATACCAATTTAGGGCAGCATTATATCTAATTGAGCATGGGAGACGTATGCGTGCATTGATGTTAGTTATTGCAGTGCGCAGTGCGATGCGGGCGTGAGTGTGATCCTCCAAAACAAATGAGTGAGCGCGCGTGCCTGCTCCGCCGCCACATGTAGGCATGCCTCGGATTCCATTCAGAGGGTTTTATCGGTGGCGGCGGAGAGAGGAGCTGCGTACGCGCAAGTATTCGGGTGTTTGGGTGCGCGCGCAGGGGTCGACGACCGCGTAGCGCCGCGCGCCCTTTGAGCGATTTTTCTAATGCGTAGCCGCCGACGCGACGTCGCATACGCAGCCGCTGCGCCCGCGCCGCCTGAAGCTGCGGCGCGGGTAGCGACTTCAGTTATCGCTCTCGGGGCGATAAACGTGATAAAGTTCGGTTGAAAGCTATTCGTTAAGTTATATTCCTTTTAAGCTTTTTTCGGAATTCTGTTTATGTTTGTCGTTGATGCTAGTAAAAGTAGTTTTCTTTTTAGTACCGGTAAACTATGGCAACTTTACCGGACCCTTGGCAACTTTACCATACTATAGGTATTCAGTATAAACTCATTTATCTAAAAATCTACCCACTAGAATTCTGTTTCGTAATAGTAGTATTTTTTAGACATTAAAAGGAAATATTTACTATATTTTGCGTAGACGCAAGCCTGCTATTATGCCAGTAATGGCCGTCACAATGTATGCGTGAAAATGAGCTAAAAGTTAGTTGTTCCTAAATTGTGCTCACAGAGCCTTAATTATATGTCACAGGTGAGTGAAATTTTGATCTTGAATGTATAATATAGTTGGGATTACTGTTGTAATGTCAGCAATTGCTTTTTCTTTAATTTATTGATAAATAATCGCTTCGGTAATGTTGACACAGGTTAGGTAAAGTTGCCACGGCCTGCTTTGTGGCAACTTTACCTACAGTTAGGGTTGGCAATAAATGTTTTTTTCTTGTTTGTGTGTATGTAACCATTTTCGAATACCTAAATTTCCCAGCATAATAGTGAATATCATGGATGATAAGTTATAATGTATTTAATAATACCTTTTGTTTTAGAGCCAAAATGGCTCACATGAAACAAAACCGCAGATAACTCGGAGTTAGACAATATAAAAAGTATACGAAAGTAATGTTAAAATTAGCTATGGAGATAGTGAAGTCAAAAAATTAAAAAGTCAAAAGATTAAACATTATTTTGTAGCCTTTTTTTACAATTTTAAACATAAATACTTAAAATTTTAGAACTTAATTTAGTTTAAAAGGGAACAATATTTATGTCAGATATGTATGCTTTTTTTTACTTTAGGTTTAAGGTTTATAATTTTTTTTTAAATATACATGTCATAAAAATAATTCTCATTTTTTGACAACCCCGAGCGTAACAAATTATTTGTATGTAAATTACGATGAAACCCGTGGCAACTTTCCCGACTGTCTGTGTAGCCGTTATCTTTATAGATTTCCTCATATTGTTTGCATTATAATACGAAGAGGTCCTAGATGAAGCCCTCTGTACCTCAACAACTCTTTAATATGCAATACACGATGAATACAGCGCGTAGGTAAAGTTGCCAAAAATTTGGTATCTTTACCCATGTTGTTTTTCTTTACTACGGCTAAAGTAAGCGTTTGTATATAATGACGATTACGGTAAAGTGAGCCAGATAGACTACAATTCTAAATATATAGTTTTGGTTTCTATGCGTCTTATGGTTAAAAATATATTTCGATTTTTGTTCCAAAATATGGTAAAGTTGCCATGTTTTACGGTATGTTATTATTTTTACTGCTTCTAGGAATGATATCAAAATTAGAGGGGGCGGCGGGTAGGTTTATTATATTATGTAGATAGTTACTTATTACTTAGCACATGTGTAATGTAACAAGTAAGTACATATTGTTATAACAGTTGCTATGCTATGGTAAGGACGGTTGCCTTCAACATGCACCTCTTTTAATTTTCTGAAAAGAAGGCAGAAGAGGTACATTTCTAACACCCCCTGTTTACCAGTTATGTAATGTAATGTTCCTGTTCAGCAGTGTGTGAGACTGTTGCCACTCAAAGGACACTGTTCCTTGCTCGGTGCTGTAATCCATCTATCTACCTGAAAGTTTTGTCTGACCTGGGAATCGCATCCCAGACCCCTCTACTCAGCAGTCACGTTTACAGCCAACCAGTTAAGTCACTGCCAATCCATCAGTGCCGATCCATGAATCGAATCCCGATCACCACAACAGTTATTAATCATTAGTTAAAATTAACGCCACATGAGAACCGACTGTTATATTGTTTCCTGTTATAGATTACTTGATTCTTGGAACTCTGATAAAATATACAATGAAACAGTATAGTTTAAGCTGTACATATGTATATTGTGTGGTGACTTAACGCACAAACTATTTGGAACCAATTTATAACAAAAACGTCAGTTTTCCACGAAGGACTCAAGGAAGTTTTATGATATTGTTAACGAATGTCAGCCATGTTTCGCTCGACCGGATTGATACCACGGCCACACAGAAAACCGAACAATTGTGTGTTTCTTTGTGTAAACGAGGTTACCGGAGGCTTAATTACCCCCTTTTCTCAATCTTCCCAATCCTCGATTACAAAGGGTACCCTTTAATTCCTAACACTCAAAAGGTCGGCGGCGATTGCTTACCATCAGGTGATCCGTCTGACCGGCTTTTAACATAAAAAAATATGATGACGGGACTCTTGCCTATGCTTCTGGCGAATGTTGTAGCAGCACTTTGAGATAAAAATGGGATTTGAAACTGCAATCTCCAACATGTTTGTCTTCATAGAATGTATGGAAAACTCTCTTATGCATGTATGTAACTATGTATGTATGCAAGGAGGCCTATAGTTCAGAAGCGGACTACTACGGGCAACTTTTTCAACGTATGGTAATTTGAGTCACCTTGTTTTCTAAGTAAAAGTATGAGAAGGACCCACCCTTGCACATGTCTAAAAATAAAAATACATTGATAATTCCCACAGTTTCTTGTTCCTGATCATTTCATTGAGCACTATTTAAGATCAGTTTCTATTATATTAGTTTCAGTTCTTACAATTTCTGTATTTTTTTTTCAGTAGTTTCCTAGCATGAGATTCGATCATAATAACCTCATGCCTGTCTCCCATGGGGGTACGCAGAGACAATGGAACGCCAATTGCTACGAATCTTACCTCTTTCGCTTCATCAACAGTCATCAGTCTTTACATGCATGTTCTTTGGTTAAGGGTACTTTTAATTTTGGCTTTTTTAATATGTCGCCAATCTGGTCGCTACATGTCCGTCTAGGGCGCCATCTACCGACAGCCCCATTCATATCCGATACGATCATATAAACATAAATAATACCTACTAGAATAAGGATACTTATAACTTTTAATATCTTAAGTCTGGAAAATACATTGTCTTTGATATTAAGCATCCTTCCTTCCTGTAAATGTATTTACACTATAAAAATAAAAGTATTGTACTTGTAGGAGCCTTCAGGAAATAAATAATACACGATGGTATGATTTGTTTCAAAGATTATATTGAATTACATAGATAGACAAATGCTACGTATGTTTTACAAGATCAAAGCACCGTTAAAAACTGAATTATTCCTGCCTTAGGAATTGGAATGAGTAGGTACATAATATGAATATGTAACAGAAGTGTTTTATTATAAACTAACTTCTGCCAGCGGCTTCCCTTGCATTCCAGTGGTGGGATAAAAAGTATCCTATCACCCGAATCAGCTCATACCCTGTCTGTATACCAAATTTCATTAAAATCCATTCAGTAGTTTCAGTGTGATTGACGGACAAACATCCAAACAAACAAACTTCCAGATTTTTTATATTAGTGTGATATCTACTTACATAGATATAAAATTTAACCTATTGCTTTTTCATACATTTTTCTTAACTGAAAATGAAACTGATCGTTTTAGCTCATTAAAGCTTCCAAAATGTCAATGAGTGTCACAGAGATTTCATCAATTCATCTAAATTTTGTATCACTTATCCACTAAAAACGAGCACAATCAAAATATCTTAAATATTTGCAGTACTAAGGCATCAGAACGTTAAAGGAGGATCTTAAAATTCGGTTTAATTAGGCGCTGGTATCGAAAGGCGTTTACGTAACTGCTGTAATGACGGGCAAATTCCTTTCTGCATTCCTTTTGTCTAAAGTTCTTCAGAGAAAGGCGAATCTTGGTGTTGTGTATGTAGGTGCCTGCGAAATGTTACTTACCTAATTTTAGTTGTGTGGTGTTTCGCAGCATCATTCTGTTAGATAAGACGATCTCGGGTGCAATCAATGGTTTAGGAAGGTGATCTTTTGATACTTCTTACAGTGGTATAGGTACTATAGTATATTGTTGTCCTCCATTGTAAAATAATGCATATTTATTATAGCTTGCTTCTGCCAGCGGGTTCGTTCCCATTACCAGGATACAATGTAGCCTAGTTGTGTTATTCCAGACTACATAATCTATCTGCGTTCTGTGTGCTATCGTTGTTTCTGTTAAGTAGTGACAAATATCCTTACAAACTTACACTTTTCAGTTATCAGTAGGATATGTCTATGTCACACGATTCTTCTTTTTAATTTCTATTTCCAAGTTTTCTAGTCGGGCCAGCGCTTATGTTTTCATATGAAAACTAAATCTTATCTGTGAAACGGGTACAGATTTGAAATGACATCTAACTGCCGTACTCAGAGTCATTTAATGGTTACTTAACCCAGTCCTTAGTAATTGTTTTAGGAACAAAATCGTTACTAAGAAATAGTTTAAGTGATCATTAAATGACTCTGAGTGCGGCAGTTTGTTTTTCTTGTATTACATTCACTGTTCATTACAGGTTTTGTGGTAGTACAGCATTCTGTTTATTAAGGAGATATTTTGTGGTTTAATTGACTTTAAGGCAATGGAACTATAGGGCTATTGCTGTACCTACATAATGTTTTAAGATGGTTATTTTTCCGATAGGAATGGTGCTGTTGAGAACCAATTACGGTCGATGGTGCAGCCGGCGATGGAGCACGCCTGTGTATAAGCAACATAATCACTTGGGACTTAAAGACACTTAGATTTTGCCTTCTTGGATGAACAGACTCTGGAAAGGAAAGAATTGTACTTTATGAAAGCAAACATACCTTACCTAAGTGTTGTTCAACACTTTTTGCGATTGCAATCTGAACCTTACTGTGGCAGAATTAAGTGTCAATAGACGAAGATTGTTAAAAAATTGAAATCATTGGTGACATATGACACTGTACACAAGAGGAAGTGGTGTCGGTGGTACATATCTACGACCAGGTTTATTAACGACCCAGCCGGGCCCCGTTTATCGGTCCCGTTCCATTTAAATACACTCGATAAGGAAAACTTTTGTTACGAGGTAAAATCACATTCCGTTGGTACACGCGGCGGTCGGATAGTAACGGAATATTTTTTAAACCAAGGAGATGGATGTGGGAATAGTTTACCTAAAGTACCTATAGCCATAGATACTGAGTACAGCATCTCAATATTCAGTAAATTGATGTTTCTATAACATCAAAATCTAAGTATACTTTTCCACCAGTGATGTCCTATGTAGCTATGCTACGACGATGTAATAGCTCAGCTGTGAAGCTATGTGACCGTTTCCACTGATACTAAGCTATGTGGCTGTGCGAAGAAGATGCGCAGGTCGAGTATGCGATGTATCAATAGTAAGGAAGCCATCCATAGCACGCATCTTTCCATATAAAAAACATAGCTTAGTTGAGTCCGTTTCCACCAGTGTTATTTGCACCAATGAATTTGATTGGTGGAAGCCAAACGCATCTACAGCAACGTAACATAGCACATCTCTGGTGGAAAAGCACCCTTAATATCATAAAAGTGTTGACAATACGCTCACACCCTTCCTTAAGGTTATACGTGTGGATAAAGTAAGAAGAATAATAATCATCTGCCCCTCTCACACTATGGAAGAGCGTCGGTGTCATCTGCACCATATAAAGTCCTGAGACATGATAGTGGAAAGGAGGTTGGGAAAAAGGGAAGAAAGTCTTCAAATAATACAACAAACGGACACTGCATTTTGTATAATATAAAAAATAATAAAAGTAATCTTAAGTAACAATGTAGTCTGAACTAAAAATTGTGCTATTGTGACAGGTAACTCAAACAAGTTAGATGAATAAATGCAAAATAAACACTTTGAACTCTCATTACAACTACATAAACTTTGGAAGCATGTAAAATAAATTCGCTTAAATAAATATATTTCATCAAATAAACATAATTTTATTATAGTATTTTTGGAAATTTTAATGATTATTCTACGTGTGTATCGAGTGATGTGAACTTTTGAGAATATGAGAAAAATAATGTATTTTGATACATTTTTATACTGAGCTACCATTTTAATAAATATTATCATATTGCAATAGAAATAGCATGCGAATGTAAAACGTATATAGTAGAATATATAAGTTTAACATATAAATCAGAAGCTCACATCACTTACAACTATTATTACTATAATTCATGAATGTTCTCAAATACTAAGGCTATTTGATTCCTTATAAAATGTTCATATTGTCTTTTATTTATTCTAGTTAAATATAAGAATAAGGCCTGTGTTTGTTCACGCAAACTTCTCGTAGGTACTCAATAGTCTAACAAAGTGCGTAGAGGTATAGAATATTAAGAATGCAACTTTCGAAGAAACAGACATAGACATGGTTGAACAGTAATTATTGAGTTCTGTGAACAGTAGAAAGGTCTGTCACAGTTATTTTGAACAGTGAAATCATTGATTTAATTGACTTAACTGGGAACATGCATATGTATGCCTCCGCGTACTGCGCTTGCGACTGACAAGCACAGGCCTTAAAATGTCGGCTTAAAATCAATAAAATACTCCTGAACGTTGATGTCGGAGTAAAATCTCACTAAAAGGAAAATAATAAACTAACAAATACAGCGACAACAACATCCAGGGCGCAGGAACAGGTGGAATTCGTAACTACGCAATAAGATCTACACTAACCAAAGCTACCAGAATACCACAAATATCTTACAGATACATATCTTATTAAGACAATACTTTTTATACATAAAAGATTAATATCATTTTTGGGATTATAATATTTGACCACCAGTTGTGGGATAAAGCTGACGTTCATTTACTACAATTCCTGGAGCTGCCAACGTTTGCATTGTCATTCGAAATGTGTCTTATTGACCAAAGTGTACAAAGGAACATAGTTTTTGTACTAAATTATTTTATGAGCAACACGATCTGATTGTTTTTGAAATATTCGACTATTTTCAGAAATATACTAATAATTTTCACTATCTGTCTGTGGGGCAATACAGATACTGCGCTTGATAAGTAAATAGTCGTATGCAATTTGACACGTGTGTGAGTAAAACAATTCATTTCGATTGGTCAACTTCGGGATGGAACCGCGTCAACTACGCGCTACTAGCACTTCAGTTATCTTACACTTTACATATTTACAACGAATTCCACCTTCAAGATTATAAATAATTTGGCTGCGGAACTCCGCATAGTAAACAACTATCGTCCTATTTCATAGATCAAGTTACATGGATTACTATTGATGCTATTATACGACTTGGCAATGCAATGGAGATGAAACATGTTTCATAAAAGTACCACAAACTTAGTCTGATCTAGAAGTGACCGAACTCAAGTTACGCGATAATCCACATTAACAAACATTACTCGATATAGCTAAACTTATGAACGTTTTACTAAGCTCTGCAGTGGCCAGTAAGTATCTAGCTTAGAACTTCACTTACAATCAGTATAATGATGTATACAAATGATGATTTTGGATACAATTGACATTTACATCAATAGAACATTTACTTGGAGACTTTCCTTTCAATATACAAAGAGTAGATTATTAAGTATCATCGGCGTGTGTCCGCTGTGGCTACCTGTTGCGAGCCAATTAGAGATCTGAATACAACCAATTACTTATAGAAAACGTATAAAATTTGAGACACGTACACTCTCGTGTGCCGTGCAACTATTTCGAGCGATGGATTCTTAACCTTTTAATGACCGCCTAAAAAGTTGAGATCGCTTCATTATGCAATTGAATTATTGATAAATTCAGATTCCGAAACAATATTTTATTGTATGGAATATTTTGAAATTATAATATACTTTCTGTGAATATAATGTAAGTAGTATCAGTCAATAGGAAATTAAAAAGCCATTCCGATTGATGTATCCAAAATCAAGACGGTGATGAGCACATTTGAATTTATACAAAAATATCTACATCTAACTTACAGGGGGTATCTCAGAGCGTTAATACTAGTCAGCATTAAGTCGGCGTGTGTCGGGTGAAGGCACGGCGTGAGTGGCGGCGGGTGGAACTTACCCGAGCCCCACGTCCAAGCACATCATCACCACGAAGCCGATGATGCAGCCCCATGTCGCCAGCTTGCCATTACCACTGCGAACAAAACAAAATATTTTCATACATCTTCATAAAACACTGAGTAGGTAGGTATACGCTATAACAAAAAAAGTAATTGTCCACTAATCAGAAGAATTCTATCACCAATTTCAATCAAATATTCTAAGTAGAGTTGAAGTAATTTTTACAATGTCTACGTTACTGAAAGAGCATAGGACTGAAGTTCAAGTACAAGATTGTTCCAAGTAAGGCAAAACGCAGTTATAATAAAATTATGAACAGTTTAAATTAGTCATTGCTGATAAAATTTCCACACACGCATTTCTACTTCTAGATTTGAGATTACCAAAACGTGAAGGATCGTTAGTGTTGTTTCGGACAGCCGGAAACTTATATTACAATGTAAACGGACACATCATAAACACATTAAAATGTATGTCTCGTGTTAAGGAGGCAGTAATACGTTACTGACGCACTTTGACTGTGATATACATAATGGTATGTACATAATAACATATAGGGGTCCGTTATAAAATGCTGTCGTCATACAATGCCGGCCATTGAGAAATAACGAGTAAACGATATTTGAATATCAAATAGGTAGCAAAATTACGATATCGGAAAGACCGCCGATGGCGCTTGCGTCTCACGCACTCGGCTTACTGAGCCTGCCGGCCGGAATACACTAACTGGAATTACAGGCCATTACATTAAAACGATTCCTAGTACTTCGGTACA
This sequence comes from Spodoptera frugiperda, assembly GCF_023101765.2. Taxonomy (NCBI): domain Eukaryota; kingdom Metazoa; phylum Arthropoda; class Insecta; order Lepidoptera; family Noctuidae; genus Spodoptera; species Spodoptera frugiperda. The sequence goes on from NC_064215.1 coordinate 4,990,736, forward strand.
TACCACGTTGTGTACATACACAATTTTATTGGTAAACTGATCGTTCTTTATAATCTTTGCCACCGCGGCTTGTTAATAATCCAGTAACGAATAATGTTATACATGCCCAACTTTAATATTCACAAGTTTCTTAAGTATCACGGAATACAAATTTCCCAATCGAAATAGATTGATTTAGTAAGAAACTGAGGTAGGTACTTTATGCAAAACTTAAGAAGTGTGCGTGATGTAACTCGGTAGATATACGTAATTCAATCATTTCTTTTATGTCTACATCTAGCGGCGTATTCAAGTGAGCGTTGTTTGTTGATGCGCCTGCGCAGCCCATTCATTTTAATTCATAATATTCTGGTAGCGTCTGTTTATCAATGTTTGTAGGTGACCTAATGCCGAGTATGAATATAAACAGCAGTTTAGGTAAGACGGGTAAATCCAGTTTCGGACATTATTCCTAATCGTATCCTTACCCAATCGGGAATACGATGTGATAATACGTTGCAAGAGAATTGGCCAAGTGTATAGCAAATTCAAGAGGTAGAGTATAGTTTAGACATCCGGCTCATATCGACGTGTATCGTTGGAGTATTCCATGTTAACGAGTATGACAGGTCGGCGTATATTCTGGTCACGTGCCGTGGGGAACCCCGACTGGAGACACGACATGCACCTAAATACCGCTGCTGACATCACGCCCAAAAACCGAGGAATTTTCAAGACAAACTCGAAGCTGACGTGAAAACTAATCGAGTATTATCAACGGAATGTATCTAGCTATTCAATAATTACAGATTGTACGCACGTCTGCATACGCAATTAAGTTAATTGGTAGCAATGTTGAGTTGAACTCATCTGAAACGTCTCATTTTCCGAGTTCAGTCTTACAGCCGTTTGTAATTTGCTGTACACAATATAACATAGTATGTAGGTATAGCGAATTTAGTCGTTTAGAAATGTAGATAATTATGTTGGTGTTCCGTCAAATCTATTCTTGACTATTACTCTACTTAGAAGGTGAATGAATTAAAGAATTCATTAATAAAAGAAATCGACTGTATCTAATATACATATTTGTTTACTAATTAATGCTTTCATTCAATTCCAATGTTTTCCTTAAATGTAACCCCAACAAGTTATGCGGTGATCCGGCAGCGATCAGATAATGCTTTGTGAGGGGTTATGCTGGTGCACGGGGTATATGCGGCGCAATGTCTGGAGGTAGGTCAGGGAGTGTCGGCCGGCGGCGCACTGGATTCCCAGACAGTGACGTCAGCGCATAGACAAACTAGAGCGTCGTCACCGTCTTTATCCCAGCAACAAACGCGTTATTTCTTATATTTATTGTTATTGACAGTGGCGAGACGGTGACAAGCCCACGCATGGCGCGGCGCACAGATTTTACTTCATAACACGCGAGGCTGCGCCGCGCCGCCCTGCGTGCGCGCCGCCCGCCCGCCGCCGCCCGCTGCAAATAGACGCGCCGCGCCGACCACCACCGCAGGCGACCTCTATCCTCATTACCACATTACGTATACACGACATATTGAGGAAGTTCACTTCTTGTAGAATTGAATAATAAGCGTAGGATGAAATCCAAGTGCTGACTTTCAGTAGCTACATTTACAGAAAAACAATAAAAAAGAAAAGGGGCACTCTTTACTTCACAAAATAATTCATATCTTAGAGATCAGTAGAAAGTGGTGTACTATGATTCTGTTAAAGCGCACAGCTTTTACCCCTTTCATGGTTATTGTTCGCCATTTCAGAAATATTATAACGGGCCAACTTTACAGCACAACTTTAGTTCTAATTTAGTAACTATACAATGTGTTCAGGAAATAGCATGACATTTCGAAGACGATGGTAGCTTGAGTCATAAATAACTAAAATGGTAAACTATATTTCATACCTAAAAAGTAAAAAAAAACTAATACATGTCAGTCATTCAATTCTTGTGATAGGTACTGTGGAATGTCGGTGAGTGACTAGTTCTAATGTCCTGTTTAGTTACAGACGAAGAAAATCTGATCAAGTGATTATAACTCATTCATTACAAACTGTATTCCGGTAAACTAATAGTATTTTTTAAGAACGGAAAATCATCCAATGGCTTCTCCCACCTTGGGCGAGGCGAGGGAGTGCCAAACTCTTATTTACTAAAAACTACCCCGTTCCTACTCCTGCCTTTCGAGCCGGAGTAACGGTTACCCGCTAGGCAGTCTTCAGCAAAATTAATAGTCTAATTGATTATTTTCTAGGTGAAATGTATCATAGTATGTGCCAGTTAAAATAATACAAACTCAATCAGACAACGTGAAACAGAGCTTTAATGGGAAAGCTCGGGAACATCCATTGCGCACACAGCACAGAACTTTTTTCTTTCGAAAATCTTATGTAGTGCTTAGCGCATCCACTGTATAAGTGATGTCGTATATGCCTACTTAGAAAACAAATTACATCCTAACTTATAGTTAAGCCACCCCTTTTGATGGTATATACTAACTTACTACATTAAATACTGCGCAAAATTCCCACAACTGAAGCGATCTACATTGAAATGCATAAAACAAATTGGAATTACGAAAAATTGGGTCGTCTGGCGTTAAAGTCGTAATTTAATTTTATTATGTGGAGTAACAAATAGTGGGACATGTTGGTAGGTAATAAACGTCGGGCTATGTTGTCGCGCTACGGGTTCGCGTCCGGGGTGTTAGACGGCGCGCCGCTATTTCGGGCTGGGTATTTGCGTCGCGACGCCCGACGCCGCGCGCCTACACTTCACGTGCTGTGCTATGCAAAACGCTATTGTCTCACTTGCTATTATTGCATACACTGCAAACTGTATTCACATACACACGGTTCATCCAAATCGAATGAAAATAAATAGAAAGCTCTGACTCACTAAAAGCTTTTCCCACTTTTCTTTACTTTTCCGAGCTTCTTTACCACATTCATTTCCAAACATTAATTTCATGAGCTTTCACCAATATTAGAAACATTTCGATTCTTAATTGAACATGTTAAATGTTATAAAAGCTCTGTACGATATCTTCTAATAGACTAAAATCAAGTTCTAAGCAATGTAAAAGCTCTCTGGTAAAACATAATTAGAGGAAGTAAAAGCCAGTAAGAGGCAATAAAAAAATCGTATACGTGCCGTAAATATGTTTTGGTCAAAATATTCTCAGACGATAAGAGCCACGGAAGAGCACTCGTGGTAAGCAAACAGTTGTCATATTCTATGATAATGCTAATCAGGCTAAGAGATGCGCGCGCGTGCTTCACGAGGGAGTGTCAGGTGCTGCGTGCGCGCACGCTCTGTACACACTTGTTTATTATTTATTTCCGTTATTGGTAATTTCGTCTATTGCATTCTAGTGGCTGGTCAGTTTTGAACTCTTTTAATTTAAAATTAAAGGAAACAATTGTTTAATTCAAATTCTGATATTGTATTGTATATCGATTACTGAGTTTAACTGAATTGATTATGGTATTTTTCTGCAAACCACATATTTTCACTGCCAATGCCTAATCTTTGCTAAGAGGCTAATGATAATCCCCACCGATAACGATTAAAATTCACACAAAATCATATTTCTAAACAGAAGAAATGTTTCAATTATGAACGAATACTGAAGAATAACACCTACGCCATAACATGTAGGGAGACACAGCAATATTTTATATTTGATAAACGTTCCCACACGCACCGACAGTCAGATGAAAGTCGTGAGAACTGTTGAAAGCTTCTACGAAAATATCCTTTCATCATTCCTGTACGTATCTTACAGTTATATTGGTAAATTGTTCGTCTAGACGTCCAGACAGCGCAGACTGCAGACACAATAAGTCGCTCGACAACAGCTTGTTCATTTAAATCACCAGACTTTATCGAAAGTCCATTGATGTATCTGTCATTCAAATGTCGCGACAATTTTGTCGCACAGAAGTAAACAATTCAACGGCTGACGCGTATTGTTATTGTTAGTAAAGAAAACAATTGTTGGTGTCCGCTTCCGAGTCAAACTGGTTGGATCAAACGTTCAGAAACATCGTTGTAAGCAGTTACCACGCTTTCAAAGCTGCTGTTGCTTGGTCCCAGGACACGGAACAATTAGTCGATAACGGGCTCGACAGACAGGCTACTCCGGAAAGGAGTCGCAACCGGTCCGTAACAATAGTCCAGACGAACAACAATACTGTCGCTAAGGGGAAGCTTGTCCTTCGCTCTCACCCCAACGGACCTCTACATATTGACGGTTAACAATCTATATCGGCCGAAATACTGACGTGAATCAGAACAATCAAACACAGACGACCCTCGTCAGTCCAATTATGTCAAGAGCCCGGAGATTTGATATACTATAGTTTCATATCTATATATAACGGTCCCTAATGTAATTCTTACTTATGTGTACCGTATGTACATTCGTTCTACGTCGTGTCCAACACGTGTCTGATTCATCTTTTCCAGATAGAGCTTTTGTTGGTACCGATTCACAGTAACCGTAGATAGTTTATATTTAATCCAATACAGAAGGAACACACGGTCTCCTTTAACATTTGTAAGCTGATAGTGGAAATTTCTAGAGGAAAATGATACAAAAAGGGTTCACGTAACTTGCAGAACCTGATGTTTAATGTATCATTTGAATGTATGATCTTACATACACAATGTAATCATCCATTAGGAGTATATCGGTGGTCTCGATCTGAATATTTAAGTATGTGAAAAGCAACAAGCGTAATAAAAGGTGACATTATCCCTTAATACCAAAGATGGGGGCAGTCTTCACAGGGGTCACAACAAAGGGATATTCGTACACAGGAAGTTTTTGGGTCAGTTTCAAGGGCACTTCTTTGAAGTCGGCATCGTAAGGGGAGCTATAGAGTGTGTACGCAACAGCCCATTATCTGTGCTAATCAGTAGGAGCGAGAATTGAGGATCTAGTCTGGGAAAACATCTTTGATTTGGGTTTGAAAGACGTCTGGATGTCAATTTAATTGTGTGGGAGGTCATAAAAAGTTTAGTACATTAAGAGGTATATAATTCGTACTGGATTGGAAAGCTTGTTTTGTTGTTGTAGTTAGGTTTAGTTTAAGTAAGCATTTATGAACTAAATAAAATTACTTCATACTGAACTTGCTCCAGTGTAGCGTCACCACTCTTCCTGTATTTCAATTCCTAACTTTTACATTTTTTTGAATATTTTGAGGTATATTACACTGGGTACAAACTGGTACTGGTAGACGAGTAAGCTCTTTTCTTCTATTCATAATTAGAATTACTCTTAAGCACTTGTAAACTCCTCTTATGTTGCGGGTGTCCATGAGTGGTACGGATAGCTTGCTTGCTGTCTGCTTTGCTGTATTTAATTTAAAAAAAGTAGTACTCACGATGCATTTGCCTCTGGGATGATGTCATCGGCGACGACATAGATCATGGCACCAGCGGCGAAGGCCAGTGCGTAGGGGAGTGCGGGCTGGGCGGCAGCCACTGCCACGGCACCGAGCACGCCGAACACGGGCTCCACCATGCCGGACAACTGGCCGTACCTAGGACAAACAATGAGAAAAATAAGGATACGTAATATTTCGGACATGTGAATTAAAGTAGTAACCCTGAGGTTTACCCTCATCATCATCATAAGTCGAGGAAAGGAAGGAAAATATAGTTTTGAAATGTTCTCGTCTTGAATAAAGATTCCACTTGTTGAACTTAATAATTGTGAGTGAATTTATGAATGTCAGTTTCTATAGTTATTAGATTATTATTATTAGATTGTTATTACACTGTAGTATTCAGATTTCCATTCCATCAATGCACTATTGCAAATCTTACGACCTTCAATGAACAAAGCATGTACAAATTGTAGGGTTCAATTGCAAATATTTTCATTTTCTTAGTTGTCAGTGTTCGTTCCGCTAATCAACGTGAAACGTCACGGCTGGAAGCCGAAGCCTAGTTCTAACTGTATCAAACTAGGTGCAGCCAGTTAGAACCATCCCTAACATTAGGGCGGGTCCGGTTCGGATTGACATGACAACGGGAAATGAAAGGCCGCGATGCGCGAAGCGGACTATGTCAACTACTCAACCTAAGACAAATTGTTATGCAGTTTGGATGCATTTTTTAGACTTAGAACAATACTTTTACTGTTATAAATGTGTATAGAAGAAAACAATTAACGATGTTATAAAAAAAATCCCGGTTTAAATTATTCATGTGTGCACTTTCGATCCCATCGGAAAATTCAGCTGATTATTATCAGCTCAATTTTGCATCACATACGAGGTATATGCAATACAATCACACTTTATTTATGAATTCATCCTGGATCTATGTAAATCTTCGGGTAGCCACCTTTGCTATCGAGAGCACAGTCGTTAAGGCCACTTTACAGTACCAGTGAGATGAATAAATCTATCACGAGTTATGGGTAAAGACAACCTCTAAAGAATTCCACCCATTGAACGACTAGCGCTGCAAGGTGGCCGTGTCACGTTTCTTGTACGCTTTTCGAAGGAATAAATACGTTTTTATAGCTTCTACTAATGCAATCGTGTTGATAATACTTATATGACCACTTAAATCATGAATTCAATAAATTTGGCTAAAGCTTCAACACTCTCACATAGGTGTCCTGAAAAGCTTTCTACTACAAAAAGTTCCACTCACGTAAAGAGCTTTTATTAAGACGTCTTAATTTAAAAGATATTTACAGAATACGAACTTTTGAAGTCATTAGGAGATACATATGGCTAACCGGTAATAGCACTTTTCAGCTGAAAACACACACTTCAGCGTGTATCTAGGCAGGTTTTGTAATTCTGAGTACATACTTAACAAGTTCTGTTTGTTAATAAAGTGAAACATCATAGCTAGGGAGCCGGAACTTCAAAAGGGCCGTATTCAAAATACTGATCACGACGTCATGTATCAGTATGTTGTTAATTTTCACGTGTGCGGGTGGCGGGGTGGCAGGTAGCGGGGTGGAGGGGTAAAGGCAAGCGCGCGGTGCGATGCCGAAAGAGGCCGCTAACGAATTGTTTTGGTGAAAGTGCGGGCCAGTGCCGCGACCACATTCCGACGAACTGGTCGAGGAGCCGCTGCTGTGGGAAACGCCGCCAGGGCCACCCCACACGACGACCAGCCTATATCTGCCCGCCAGCGTAACCACCACACCGACCGGCGACCGCCTGCTTTGGAACCCGGCGACGCCCCAACTTCAGACTGACTCAACTATAAGCACGTGAACACTGAAACACCTAGATTCAGCTACAACCGAATAATTGATCATGAATTCGAAACTTTCAAAGAAAAGCCGCCGCGACTGATAGAAAGTCGCTCCAAAAGAAATGTATGAACATTTGAAAGTTCACTGGTTGTGTAAGGATGTGATAACACGCACATAGGGAACTTTAATTTGCATTAGATAACATGTAATGTAGTGGCAATACTAGGCGGAATGCGAGGGGAAACGAGTTTGATGAAATTGTGAGGTGCGGGGCGGGCGGCGAATGCGCTGCGGCGGCGCGGCGGGTGCGCGACGTGATGTTATGTTATCGCATGCATTATTCAGCGGGTGGCGAAAGCGGCAATTTGCGACAATATCCACTGATTCGCAGAATCGTCGACTGTTGAGCCGCCGACGAGCCATAAAACAGGATACCCGTCACTCAATAACTACGTTGAATTTAAATAAAAGCTCAAGAACTTATACATATCTACATTGTACATTTTTTGGAAATTGTCCATTGTTTATAATGGTACTTGACAGAATTCTTAGAGTCGTCGGTAATATATTGCTTTACATAATAGCTTGACTATTAATATTCACAGTAAAGGTATAATGTTGATGATATAATCAGTACAATAACTCGGGCCATTTACATTGTGTAAACGGGGTGGACTATGAAGAAGAATTGAAGAATATGTTACCTTCACAAAATTTGTGAAATATTACATATTCTTTGAATATTGCAGTCTTGGCAAGTCTGAGTAGTTTAAAGATCTGCCAAAATTACATCTACAATGTCATGTAACAGATTTGGTACTGGTGTCCCTACTTAGGCAATGGCGAAGTCATATTTGATGCGTTTTCTGCATAATTGAGAGTAGTTAACTGCTACGGAGGATTGTATACTTGATATCCAGTCACCATAAAGGTTATTAGGACTGCTTTCAATCATTTTAAGAGTATATTAGTCATAGCATGTGCGATGTCATCATTAAAGTTAAAACAGTGGTATCTGACGTATTCAGGAAGGTGTTCGAGAAGATTAGGCGCGGCAACAACGCAATATGCGGCCGACAAACCGGCCTCGATTGCGCAGAACAGCGCCACCAAGGCTGGCAGCGCCTTCCGCGACAGCTTCTTCGGGGCCCGGCAGCGGCGGCGGCGGCGGTGGCGGCGGTTGCGCTCGGCGTCGCTCTCTCGATTTAATTATTTAACTGTGAAGGCCGATCGCCCGAGGCGGGCAGCGGGCGGTGCGCTGCGACTGGTCCAACGGGTGCGGTCCGGAAGAACGCGCAGACAGCGCGCCGCCGTCCGCTTGCCGCGCACCGCACCAGACTCCGCGGCACCGCAGCGACACATCGCACACCGACCTCACGCAACACTCAAATTTCGAAATAGACGACTTTCTCGGGTCCAGTTAGCAATGACCATCTGACCAAATAGCGACGCTTGCGTCGAGAGCGGCCTCCAGACACGCGGACTCGAGCCTGAGCCGGTGACGATCGGCCGGCCGCCGTCCACCGCGCTGGCCGCGCCGTCGCCACTTCACTTACGAAAACTCAATGTAATCGGTGTAACCATTTTGAATATTTGTAAATCGATTTCATATCGATTGCATACATACAAGTAGATGATAGAATAACAAAGTCACTCTCCATGTCTCAATTCTAACAAATGAGTCTTAATATGAAAATGTAACTATGCTATTAAGTAATTTAATTGATTAGGATTTCTAACGGATGAGGCACCTACATGGTGCGTAAGCATGAGGTTTGCTACGTCACTGTGAGTCATATGCGCATGCGGTGAGAAATGTTGACTAGACGCATTGTCTACAACAATGGATCACTACACTGGTTGGATTTATTATATCATGCCATAAAAACTGCGTCAAGTAGCTTCGACAAAACGACAAGAATTTGTTTGTAATATGTACGATGGCTGTAAAAACCTACTTGTAGCAAGTCATTTTATTTCGCCATTGTGTGACATACGAAAATGTCAAATAAAACTACTGCCAAACCTTTGCTTAAAGGACCTTCATTACATCTGAACAGCAATCCCATTCTGCTGATCGAATGTAATTGAGTTTCTAAAGCTTAATTCTGCCCTAATCTGTGAGCTCTCAGATAAATAAACAGATCATTAGCATAAAGCATCATTAAGTACGAATATTACTACCTAAGTAACTCAATGTATGTGGAACAAACATTTAATGTCTTAGACACTTTGTTCTCCAAGACACGTCATATTCACGGTCTTGCATAAAAACCGTTTAATTTTATCTACAGTAGGTACATATTTAGTCAATCGATCGGCAGTGTACAGAACATTTCACAATAGCTATCTTATTGATCCACTAGAAGTGTTCAATGTAAATTGTTGAAAATGTCAACAGCGATTTCGAAAGGTGGCTAACATATACGAAACGGTGGCAAATGCGATCCCGTATCGGGCCATGCGAGTTGGCCAGAGCACTTCTTGCTCAGTCCACATTCCTCGCCCCTTGAATTCCGCACCGCAGACTATCGTACATGTCTTTACGTTTGCTGTACCCACATTAATTTTAATATGAGCTTTTCTCTGAAATGTTATTTACGAGTAGTCTTTTTAAAGTTTATTGCTGTGCTCAAATCGACCGCTTTACGCCAGTTAGCATTATTGTTGAGGCTTCTGACCAGAAGCTCTTTCAGTGACCTCATGAAAATGTTTTTGTCTTTTCTTTCAATGAATATTAAATCGTTTCGTGACAAATAACGAAGTCCTTTTTCCTGATCATTTAGGAAAACGATTACAGAAATATAATAAACTAGCTGATATCCGCAGCTTCGCTCGTGTGGATTACATCAGCTACCTACCAATTAAAGTTCCGTCAAAATCAGTCCAGGTATTTCAGAGATTAGCCGGAATAAAAAGAAAGGCGAACTGACAATAATTTCAATATTCTAATTTGCATTTAAGGCATATCGTATCAATAATACAATGAATCAAAACAATTACTGAAGGCTTATTTTGTCCATCACTATATAGGTTGCACTTTTCAATTCCTATTTAGGCAAGCCAGGTGAAGTGAACAGCATCTCCTTACAAGAGCTATGCTTAGCTGCTCCGCTTAGTTGGATGTAATTAGCGGTCAAGAATGATATAAATTGCGATGTAATTGCGTTTCATCGGGTAAATGCTTAGTTGTAAAAACGTATGATCGTTTAATTTTCCGCGGTCGCGTGCAATGTGTCTTAAGGTTGGGGTACACGGCACGAGCGGCCGGGGTCGTCGCTCGGCGCACATTCCCGGCCTACTCCGCCGCCAGGATTCCCACTCGAGCACATTCTTACCGCCACTGCCAGCTAAGGAGCTACGAAGTAGCCATACAGGAGCCCCGCGTTCTTCTCACTTTGGATACGTTACTTTACTTGCACAATCCAAGTGAGTTCAATATTTCAGAGGTTCTTAATTTCTTTCTTCGGTAACGGTTGTAAACTTTTTAGTCTTCAAACAGCTTGTTAAGCTCGCAGAACACAAAAATTGTTTTCAGTTTGTATGTAATCATGTACTTACACTAAAATTATGTTTCAAAAAGCAGCATCATAAAATTAATGTAGCTTTTTTAAAGATACACAGCGAATCAGTTTCCGCGTTCCTCAATAAAAGTTATTTAGCATTCTTTGAAGGCATAACGATTATGTACCGCGTTAGTTCATAAAAGTTTGTTAGCATTCTTCAAAGGCATATCCATTACCGTGTTTCGTAGCTCGTTAGTCGCGGGCTGTGCACCGGCGAAGCGGCGCCAGGGCAGCGGTTCCGAGAACACGACGGAATGCGACTATTTACAACTTTTACCTATTTGGTAACGTTTACAATGCGTGCACGTACCACAATGCCTAAGTAACCTTTTGCTCTGACAATTTAAACTTATTTAATATGTGTTCGCTTCATGACGAGCTCAGCTTTAAGACCAATCTTTGGGCAATACGTCTTTAGAAGAAACAGAAACCGTAGCTTTGTAGATCTTAGTACTTGCAAAACTATGTAGACTTTGAGAGATTTAGAGAAAACAGTGCGAGTCGAAAGAATCTGCATAAGTAATACACGTTTCTAGTTGCAGGAGGGAACATCACAAATCTCGACGTGTAGTCGAGTTGGTCGGGCCGGCAACAGTCGCTAAATGAATTAGCCTGAACAGGAATGGGGTCGTCCAGTCTGGTTGCGTTGGCATCCGGCCTAACGACGAGCGGGCGCATTCTCTAACCGCGCGCCATGCTCTAACTGCCGCCCGGCAAACTTGCTGCCACCATGTGAACCCTATTCCACGAACCAGTATATGGAATGTTGTCAAACATTGATATATTATTACTCTGACAATTTGCCAAGTGATCTTTACAAAGACATTTATACATAACAATACGAAGTAGCTATGAAACATGACAATGAATAAGAAAGCGTTATCAGAATTATGTCCGCTTTGTAAAACTGAAATGTTTTTGCATTAACATAAATATGCAAATCGCGTCTAGACAATTTGAAAGTATTCTCTTTGTTCAAATGCCGTATTCGTGGTACGTCGCTCACCTAATAGCTATGTTTAACTTTTCTTTTAAGGGATGAGGGCGTTGACCTGTAATACCTGTAAGATACATAGTACGGCAGAATTATGTTTAGGTTTTCTTACCAGAATGCCCTCCACACGGAGAAGCCAGCGGCTTGCAGCGGTAAGCTGACAGCCAGACCTTCAGGGAAGTTCTGGATGCCAATACCCAGCGCCAGATTTCTGTAGACAAACAAAAAGGAGGTTAAGTAAATACCAGAATAATTTTGAGGTTTATAAAAGTCTACTCCCATTCTATTATGGTGCAAACTACACAACTGAAAAAGATAAAAGGGTTAAAAAGGCTAATAACACCGTTATAACGTATGGTTTTGGTGATTTCAAGAGAGAAATCGACAATCATTACGAAAAAAATTGAGAAAAAATCGTGACCTTGTACAAATGTCACAAGTCCATTGTTTGTCCTTAGAGTCAAACACTCAAATGTTTAGATATTGAATAATGATTCATGGTACCTATCTATAAATCAATTGAAGCCTTAAAATAAAATGATTTTTCAATAGAATTCATTGAATTCAATGACCATCATCAATTTTACAGCCATGTTATTCCAGAAATTGCATAAAACATCGAGTGCTTAATATGATGTATACAAAGCAAGAATACAAAACAAGATCATAATCATAGGAATTTAGAATGTATACGACGGCGACGTTAACATTAAGCATGTATATCGTAACAAATAGAAGCAATAGCGGATATGTGCTGACACTGGCACATTCCTCGGCGCCGCGTCCCCCCTGCACCTACCACCCTGGCCGCGAACCGCTCTAGGAATGCGACTAACAGTACTCCACAGCCTCGGTCACCGTTAAACTCAACTGTTCCGGCGATGCAGCTAAAACTTACCTCTCGTCATGTATTACGTAATGACGTAATAATATGCTATTCGCTGATTTCGATCGACTTACTTATAGCGACCGTTAACTATGTCGGAGTACCAATCAAAGATTCCTTTGTAGTCGCTAACGTAACTGCTTTACAGTATTTCAGACTGCCTTCTACGAATGCATAAGGAAAACTGTTTTCTGAGTATTAATTTCAGGGGGATCTTCGGCCAGGATATGGTGTCAGTCAATCATAAACAGACAATCACGCACAACATTGTACCTCATGCTTGATATTTAATTGATGGTTCATTTCATTTCCTGGGGCTTTGTATTATTTTTAGTTGGGATAAGCATAAACACATAACTTTAAGAGAACTCGTGCAAGAAAGAGAAGGCATCAGAGGTGAACATTTAAGTAATATGACTTTAACGGGACACATTGAAGTGCCATGACAGCTAAAAGTACTAATAGCGACGTAAACGGAAGCCTCGGGAATTCCTGTTAAAATGGTTAAGTTAATAAACATGCATGGCGGCGCGAGCCTTTGAGCTCGGTGAAAGCTGCGTCGTGCGCGTGCGACACACCGCACACGGTACATCGCTCATCAATTGAGTTTAAACCTCCATTCGTACCAACAAGGAAAGCTGTAGTTTACCACAAAGTATAAACGATATTGCCACAAACTGTTCCGAAGTAATAAGAGGCCAGAAGTCTTTGCTTAGCATTGGACGTCTTTCGGCTGATCATGATACTTATGTTGATGAAAATGAGAAAGAAGTCTCACTTATCGAAATTCATATCAAACTGAAGGGAAAAGACGATGACTTTCCAGTTTGGTTTTTAATCAAAAGAGCTCAAAGTAAAATAAATATAGATTGTGGACTCGTATTTCGCAAATTTAATAGAATTAATAAAAAAATATTGTCTGTTACAGATATGATGCTTCGCATTGTTTTCGAGCCGACAGTCATCGATGTTTGTGGTCTATGTAGAAATACTTTATTACTCATTCTCAACTCAAAAAAAAAAATGTGAAAAAAATAGATGTTTAATGATTTACGCTACGACTACGAGGCTTCATTTATGATTTACCAACGACTAACTGGTAGTAGTTAATTGTAAATTCAAATTGGCTTTGTACCGTCGCTTGGCTGTTGCGCTCGACTGTAAGCCATTCAGAGAGGTATGTAAAATAAAACTTATAACTTATGCAGTGGCGGCAGAAAAAAGTCATCTTACGCTTCATCGCTTCAACTGTTTACTGTGTCACGGAAACGGTTGCGGTGCGCGGCCTATTATGTCAACCAATACCTATAGATTTTTATAAGTGAATGGAGTAACGCTGACTCCGGATACATCCGAATTCCAATTACATCACAGACGGGTCCATTTCACTTTCCGACCTACCCGGAAGTGAATTCCTAAGCACGAGCATACGGCGCGGCCGAATTTTCAGCGACACAAGCCAAACTAGACTTTATGATACCAATCATAGAGTTCTCACAGCGAGTCGAAGCAGAAAGTCTTCGAGGCACGCACGAAACATCGAAGCGGATGTGAACGTTAGCAGACGTCGCTCCAAAAGTGACTCAGTTGTGTTGCACTAGAGTGCAAATTGTGATGATGGTGAGAGCGACAGTCGCGAAAGTAGTGGCAACTTTCACGGCACGATGGGGGCGCATGAGGCGGCTGCGCGGGGCCCTGCCGACGGCCCATTGACGACACCGTGACCTACATACCGGAGCTCCATTCATACCGTGGCCTCGGCAAGCGCTGCGCACGCACAGGACTCTAGCCCGCACACTTGCCGCTGTTACGGCGACACCGGAATTTCCATCGGCCACTTACACAACTTGTGTCAAGCGTTGTCGCAATCGGACCTACGCACTGGGCCGAGGTCGCACCACCATCACCGCACTTGTTCAATTAGAGCCTCCAATAATATGTTCAATCGACCAAAAAGTATTTTCTCAACAAAATAAAACTAGTCGTCGAACATGTAGGTAAATATAACATTAGGTAATAGCTATTAAGATACCAATTAGCTAGACCGTATAATGATAATTACATAATGTTGTTTAAATGAGAAACTGAAACATCTGGCGGACTCAGTAATCATCTAACGCGGAGGTAACTATGTGATACTGTGTGTCACTACTTATAGGATTAACGTGAGAAGTCAATACCGTGTCTCTCACGTCCTAATTATGTCCAATTTATGTACGAAATTCGCACGTTATTAATATCTCGTACATTGGGTACTTAATTGTACAACATTCTATGGAGCTGCTAATCCTAACCATCTGTACCTCTTTATAAATCATGAATTAGCTATGTAGTGATGCATGTCTTTTAGTTTAGTAATAAGAAACGAAACAGAAGGAAATCTATAGACATTTAGGACAGAGGAATACCTACTTCTTTATTTATTAAAATCGCTCGACACCTTGTAAAAGCTCTCGGATCACAAAATCAAACGTGCTCTTGAAATATGTAAGCAAGTAGGTTAAGCTGTAGATAATACGTGAAATATTCTGATTTCAAATAATATATGATGTATCTAGTCAACCTTGGGAAGTGGCAATGAGAGAATTGTCGACGAGTCTTTACTGTACCTAGCGAATATAAGGTGGTAGATGAATTAGCAATACGAGGTGGTTGCGCTAGGTATCGCAGCGAGCGGGGGAGATGTGGCGAGGGGGGCGGGGCAGGGGGGGCGCGTGGCTGCCAGACAGCGGGGCTCCGCATGGGAGGCTAGCACCAGCCTCTTGCATCGCTCGCTGCTCACCGTCGCGACAGCTTCACGCGAACGCTGCTCCACTTTGATTAAAATTGCATATTAAGACACGTTTACACGATACTTTGATCAACGTGCCAACTATCTTGAGAATACGTTTCTGATGATCCAGAACAAATACTTTCTCACACCATAGCCACACTTTCAGAGCTCTAGATTTCTTTACAACCACAGAAGGTCCATGCATCTCAAAGATGACAAAATACAAAAGTACTAATTTTACATTAAGACAAAGACATGTTCCAAAGGTCGGAACGCATTTAGCAAACCTGTACGACTGCTAAGTCAAGTCTGTCTATGTATTACTTTGATACCGTATTACATGCTTTGAATATCAAACAAAGAAAATAAATATTGAAATTGGGTAATTAAGATTAATCACATGAAAAAACTCTATAGCAACTATACACGAGGCAGGCATATTGTAAAAAGACGTTTAGTATTTATGTTATACTAGCTTGGCGCCATAGTCTGCTTGCATAAACAAATAGACGATTGTAACCCAATGTAGATCACTGAAACGCGTTTTGAATACAATTGTCGTCCATACAATCGTAATAGAAAACATTCAGTGTATTTGAATTGTGATCATATTACATTCGAAAATTATAATTCCATGCATATCTAAACCAATCGAAATCAATTTCTAATCGCTCTAAGAAGCAAATAAGTAGACGCGCCGTCTGCTTAATTTCTCAATGGAAACTGTCCAGCAATTATGTAAACATGGTAGTTTAGAGTTTTTTGTTAAACTGCTGTTTCAGAAAATGACATTAAATCACACGATGGCTTTATTTGAAACCTACCTACCTAGTAATTGTCAGCAAGTACCTACAGACAGAGGGAATGGTATGGAGGGTGGATTAAAACAATCCTTTAAATCGGCACTGTTGTGTGTAGTATGACACACCACGGAACAAACAGTACCTGATGTACCAAAACAGATTCTCAGAACGATAAAGAATATTAACCTGAATATTTAAAACTCAAAACGCACATGTGTCGAGGTACATGTATGTTGTAACGAACACTCATGAACATTCCGAATGATACCAAACTTGCCTACTTAAACATACTATTTCCATATGAAGATATGTATGGAATGATTGGAATGTAATATCTATTGAATGAGAGAGCAATTAATAATCAACATTGGAAAGCGTAAAAGATTACACGAGAGCCGACGAATTCCTTTGCAGCGCGCGTTCAGTTGCGGCGTTCATCAATAGCAGGACATTAACCAACTTCACCGCGGGACAGATGAGAAGCATCAATAACCACAAACCGATTGCCAAACAAAATTTACACCGCATTCAGATCACTAACTGTAAAAAGGCATCATTAAAATGACTAATCAAACGATCGACGGTCAAGAATCTAGTAAATGTTAATTATATGTCGGAATTTATTGAAATTATTCGAAATAAAATTAATTCTTGTTGTGATATTTAGTAAAAGAGAGGTTTGGGTCCATTTTGGATAAGTGGAAGGCTCCCACGGACCGGTCGAGGTAAGTGGTCCATCAACCTCTGCGGTGCTCGTCGGTCGCTGATCGCTCCGCTCACCGCGGTCGCTGTCGCCGATGACTGGGCCCGCACCGCGTGGAGCGCAGCCCGTCAGACGCCCTTCACTACATGCGCACATTGCACATTTTTAACCGAACAGCCATTAGAAAAAACAACAAGTGCAAATGTATTAACTCGCAAAACAAGACTTGAAGAATATTTTATTTCAATAAATTCCTAAAAAACTCCTTGATGGCTGACTTTTGCTACTCCTGATTGGTTACAAAGCGTGCGAACTTCAACAGTAGATTGTCATAATACATGGTCAAAAAAGACTATGAACAAATAGACGTTAAACATACTGGTCGTTTATACGAGGACTATAAGGATAAAGTTGTTATGTTGTGCATTATAGCAGTCATAGCAGGACGCAGCCCTTGGAATTTCTGATAGCCGAAGAACGACAGATTCAAAAATGTGATCGATATGCGAATTTGACTGACCGAACAACAAACGACGAACTGCGATTAAAAGTAGATATGCTACTATACAAATTGGAAATCCAGAAATAGGTGGCCAAACAATCTATTTAGTTAAGCACAAAGTGGAATCGCATTGCTTTTCTCCAAGGTAACGGGACAAAACGGACCACTTTCGAAGAGTTCCGTTTAAGTTATAGCTTCAAGCGAAATCGTTACTATGCATCAAACTCGAAGACACACGAAGGAATGTGGCCGCAAACTGTTATGTTCTCTAACAATTGTACCAGAGTATAGAGCCAGTTTGATGACGCTGATAACTTGTGAAGGTGAACAAGAAGCTGTTGCGTTGTGCTACTTCGTATTTCCTAAAGCTACAGCCACGCCATTGCCAGTTTCCACTTCGAGTCTTTTTAGGAAGACGAAGGAATGGTAATTCTTTAGTAGAGCTGGAATGTTTGCTTTTTATGCAAATAAACGTGGGGAATTGGAGATATCTAATAAGTATACCTCTTTTATACAAAAACTTAATAAGAAAACTACTTGTTTAAGTTTGGGAATCATCGAGCTTTCAGTGATTAAACTCATCAACAAAACGCAAAACTATCTTTTATTTATCCATAGGTACTAAAACAGCTGAAGTTGAGCAATTAAATTTAAAAAATATGTAAATAGACAAGTTAATATTAAGAATAAAGGAACCTCAATGGTCTCTAAAGACAAAATACGCTTTACCGCGAATTGATCGTAAGGTTTGCAAAATTCGAACTTGCCTTGACATTGCCCAGCTATCTTGTCCTACCAAGTCCGTCGAAGTCAGTCAAGGTACTTTGTCGTAATACTCGGTAGAGCAGTTTGTGTTAAAACTAACCCTTCGGTGAAGTGCATCGAGATCGGAGTCGGCGCCGCTCGCGTCACGCGACCGCATTCCATGGCGCGGGCGCCTTCATTCATGTCGTGCGACTAGGGCTGCCAGTAAACAAACTTGAATTCCGGAATTCCACCATCAGTGTTTTGAACCTCACATGAATATATTTTTAATTTTTTGACCTTAACTCAATATACTTAACCGTACATTACAATACTTATTTGAAGTACAATCAAGTTTAAATTGAGCTATTTAACTTTCCAACACACCAAACTACCTTGAACACCTAATCTAACCTACCTAACTTATTGAATTTGAGACCGAATTTGATTGCGCAGATTGAAAAATAGCTTAATAAGTAACCCACACAACATTAAAACAAAGAATTGAGCTTATAATGTGATAAGCGCAAATTCCGCGGGACTAGATAATACGCGTAACTGCAAGCCCTATGCATGAGCGAGAGGTCGCAATAAGACCTTTGGACGGAACGAGAAAGGCGACGTGCGCCATTACCAGTATGGGAACGCAATTCGTAGACGCACGCGCACGTATTTGAAGCCGGACTTGCTGCGTTCCATCTCGCGCCCGTTTCCCGGCATAGCCTCGTCCCTGTCACTCACTAGGAGAATTTCCTTTCGGCGCAGTATCTACCGATGCGACTGTTTGCATACTAGCGGTGTGATTTGATCGATCGCCGGTTTCCTGTGAGAAAAACAGGTTGTTTGTCAAGTCAGGTGGTGTGGTGCCTTACCGTTAATTCTTTGTGTGTGTCCGGACCGCACGCAATGCACCTAGTATACGGACTTGTCTACTAGTTTTGTACGCAATAAACTTTGTAACGTAAACAATAGTTGGCAGCCAAACAATTGTTAGCCTTATCTACGTACATCGCAGCTTACTCCGGTGATTGTGCTATTGCTCTGAATTTAATATCTGTTTTGAATTGAAACATATTTTTTAGACAAATAATAAGAAATTGAGAGAATATCTGTATACAGATAAAAATATGGAGTCACAAATAAAACATCGTAGAAATGTGTGCACATATGAATACGACTGTTACAAAAAGGACCTGACATGAAATTTTTAGCAGCTCCAAGTATCTAGAAACATGAAACGTTTCACGAGCAATACAAGAATAGAGTATTGTCGCCCCGATACAGTTACGCTTAGTCACATCCGCCTATAAACATAGGTACACAATACAATAGCGAGAATTCTAAAAATAGGAGCAAAAATGAACAATGAGACTTTCTTCTAGGAAACTGTTTCCGTCTGCGCCTCTCAAATCAATATTTTCAGATTGCTTGATAATGGCTTTGAAAGCACCACAAGGCAAAGAAACAGTAACAAACCTTACAGGCACAAGACTAGTAAATATATATCTACATATCCCTGCTAATAGGTATTTATAAATCATCATTATCGAGCAATGAAACCCTCGCGAGATTTACAAAATGTAGTTTGAAGTTCAGAAAAGTTTTAAAAACCCATGTGGTCTTCATGCGACTAAAATAAATGATGGTAATACTGCCCATAGTGCTCATGTTTTGTTTAATTCCATCTACAATTATAATTACACAATAATTTGTACATCACTTCAGGAGAAATTGACTGCAAGGCCGTTGAATCAAAAGTTAGATAGATAGGTACAAGAACATTAGACGACAGTTTGACAAAATTGTAGAAAAGAAATGGTAATGAGGTTTCTACAATTAAACAGGTTAGCAACGACGAATCATTGCAGGTCCCGATTAAAGAACGTTACTTGCCGACCAAACAGTCGATTGCACTTTCGAGTATGCTACGAACAGTTTATTTTATATCACAACCTGGATTGTTGCCAAAAATGTCACAATAAGGAGAAAAATGTAAACACAGCCGCATTCTAATTCAAAAATAAGGTCGTCTCGTCTCCCTGTCCGTGAACGAGACGAGGATGTCTCGCCAAAACAAAACTAGTGTTACCTACGAGTGCAGGGATTATTTCTGTGCAGACTCATTTATAAATACTTTAATGCTCTCAGACGACAAGACTAATGCTGTACAATATATTGAGACTAGTGCATACCGCGACACGATACTCACACATTTATAAAAAGCTTTCTTTCGCAAGTTTCGAAAAGTCGTAACGCAGATATAACAGTCTACGTGCCTGCTTATATAAAACGTCTGCGTTCTTGTTTACATATACCAATATACGAAGCTCGTATAAGCCCTTTACACTATCAAAGAAGTATATTAGCATATAAATAATGGCAATCAGTTATGCACCAGTTAGCCAGTCTTCACCATTCTCTACATGCAAAATCTACCGACCTTCAGTAGCGTTTAGCATCACCGTGAGGCTGGAACAATTCGGAAGCCTGATTTCGCAATACTCGTGTTCGGGCCCTTTGTCGATCACATCACCTATGCAAAGGAATATGATGTCATGGCTGAGCAATATGCATAGTTATCTGACAAGTACTTGTACAGATTATGTAGGTACGAAGTACGAACGAAGGCGCCATTGCGGATTTCCTTCGGCGGTGCAGCATTCCTCGCGAGCCTTAGTCGTTAGTCAGCATCGCGTTTTACCGATAATCGCGCGAAGGTAATCGTTCGCATGTTGAACAGGTGAATTATGAATGGGACACGTCATTACACCCACGTGCGTGTCCGTGGAACCGCGGCCCGGTGACAGGCGCCACCGGCTGGTCACTGCGCATACCTACCAAACAATGCTTGATACTCAATACCCATCTTAATTAATGAAGCTTCTTAAAGGAGATTACTGTTGCAAATTTAACTAAAATTGCAGTTATAGCATGATCAGCACGAACTATCACATTCCACAGAAATAAAAGTTTCAATGACAAGCGATGAAGAATTTTATTAAACTTTTAGTGCAGTAAAAGTTTGATGACGTAATGCATAATACTGCTATGAATTCTTAAAATATGGTCCCCTTCACTCCTACTTAGTATTTAGACCAACTACTTTATAAGGCGAGGCGCCGAACCCATGCAGTTATGGAATATTGATGACAAGGTGTATAACGTGCGAACTGAGTCATCCATTCATATCTCCAAAGAAGGCAACTGGAAACATCATTTCGGAATGTATAGGTAGATTTACTCACCAATAAGTCTTAATAATCACAAAACTTATTCATGCCATACTTGGAAAAATTGTGCATATGAAGAGAACCGGTTCGAGATGGTAAACAATCATGAGTCATGGACATCTGCAGTAAATAATTATTCATATACTTAATAAAAATAGTTGCGGATTTTCCTGTTACAGTCGCCGTGGTGGCATGCGACAATACCGGCGCTGCACTTGGTTGCGTCGTGACTTATTGTTGCAGTGACGCACCTTTACACTTTATTTGAGTGATTGAATAATACATAGAACAAAAACAAGAGTGTATCTAGAAATAAATGAATTCTCTGTTAACGTCATGTTTGCTATGCAACTATACAAATTGTTTGTTACCGGTGTGTTTAATAGGCAATTAGATTGTGGTGTGACGCGGGCGCGGCCAGCATAACGCACGCGCGTGCGTGCCTGACGTGGGACGCTGCAGCGGTGAGTACCACTAATTGATTCAGTTAAACAATGTCGTGTAAGAAACTGCAATGAATTTACGCAACTCATGATCAAGTGCATGCGGTGCCTTTATTGGGCAAAATAAATATCAACCTAAAACCACACTTAAAATGGTAAAGCTTTAAAGAACTTTCCCGGAAATATATAAAACTATACTCTTCCATCCCATATTGAATAAAATACTTGTACGATTACTAAATTAGTCCGTCAGTAATGGAACTTAACGTCTCAAATGGATACCAAAGTAGGAGCCGAATGTCCGGTGCAACGGCGGCGGGCAGGAAATCGTAAAAGCTCATATAGAGCATCATTGGCGCGAGCGCATCTTCCGGTAAGGCGCTTTCCGACGTCTCGGCGCACACTTCCGCCTTATATCGTGCACTTTACGATTGAGGCCGGCGTTTACTGAACTCCTCTATTTCGGGAAATTCCATGAGAATAGTAACTTTAGCGTAAGTAGCTTCCCCTCCATTGTTTACATAACTTATTGCCGTAAAATATTGATACTTTGGACTCGAAGCTTACGTATAGGTAAGATACTAAGAAGCATGAGATAACTAATGATAGGGAAATTAATCATAAAATGTAAGATATTTACGTTAGATATTACGCTACACGTGCATTACGACTGACCCGTTGTTTCGGGGATCGTGTTACAGATTACAATTTTCCGGTGAATTCTTGACGCAGCCATAAAGAGCGCCAATTTAACAACACGAAGTATTTTAACTGCAAGTCGAAACTAACCGAGACCGATCAGTATAATTCTAATGGCAGATGCCTCAGATTCCACGGTAGGTTACTTTAACTATCCGTTCAGGATCAAAATGTTGCGAAAAGAATTTAAATTACTAGAATGTAGGCATTAAGTTTACACGTTCCTAGATTTGATTTGATAGTGCTATAAATATTATAAATCGTTTCTTTATTGAACTCGGACTAACCGAAGTCACCTTTCTCGAAAGCACATTTCAAACAAAGCAAAAAATGTCAATACGTACAGGCGAACACTGTTTTAGAAAGTATCGCGTTAGTAAAGAATTCGTTATGAAATAGTATGAAAAGGTATTGTTTGTGGCGGTAAAGAAAAAATGAAAAAGCAAACAGTTGCGCATTCCATTGGCTAGTGCACGTGGTACATTCCAATGGGGTCATGCACCACACGGTGCGCGCGTGCGTAAAACAAGTGCAACGTTCTCCACGAATCCGGCCCTACTACCTTCGCACATTTCACCGAAACGAGCCACGCCGGACGACGAAAGCGACGTGTCTGTATCAAATCACATCAATATTATCCCGCTAACGCTAAATGCGAAAGTATCAATGATTTTGCTCAAACTCGCGGCAGAGACTCGATCTCGGCGGACTTTTGAAAATGAAAGAAATTTCGTTTAAAGCGTCTTGTGTAATCGGTTTTCATACTATTAGACATGCAAATTGAGTATTTATTTTTAGATTCTATGACTAAATCGCTTGCAATGTAAAAATAGCATACGACTATGTCTGTAATCTAGATTTATGCATCGTTTGGTTGGTAGATAGGTGTCATTCCGTTAGATTGGCATATTAACTCCTACGCGTAATGATCAAGTTTTTGCAGCTAAACTGCAAATCACTATTCTTCAACACACGCAAGTAGAAACCGACTACCTGACACAGGTATTTTTGTATGTAAGTATTATGATGACAGTCGTCAATTTTAATTAGTTTATACGTCCAACTTATGAAAACTAAAGACGCGGGCTTTGACATCGCAATCATAATAATACGTTCGCAAATGATATTAAAACGTTTAATAATTGGAGTTCAAGTTAACCAACGAGGTAATACTGTAAAATACATGCAAATAATGAGTATCACCAAACAAATAAAATTTTCATGGAGCTTTCTTCCAGCCAATAATGTCTTTAAAACATACTCAAATAATGTAACGTTCTAATTTGTACCGTCTATTAAGTAATTTAGAATTCATGTTAAAGTGAATATTTTGGTAACCGCTAAATGTCAAACAAAGATAATGTGAATTCACGTAACGATTCTCTATTACTGGGAAATCGTACATTGCGATTTTTTCTAAGAATTCACTTATTTTAGCTAAGGAATAACAACTAGACACTTCGGTATGTAGATATTACTGTTAGTGTAAGTCTCATTCACAAAACCAAAGTGAGTTTGCCAATTTCAAAAATACATACATAATGTGTGAATTCGTCAAAATTGTTAAGTTTTTATAACAACTATCGTAAGACATACTAAATTACCGTGGCGACGTCAGTAGGTTGCGCGACGTCGCCTCGTCTGCGTATTCTGTTCATGATGAAGAGTCCTTCTGTGACTTTGTTAAACAGATGACTGCTAATAAAGTCTCAACCTTACAATAAACCGCGTTCGGTGGTAGCTTTACAATCAAGGGTCCCCAATATTCTGACTGCCCTAGATCTAAGGTTTGTTCACCAAGTCGAGCAAGTTAAACACACAATCCGCTCCTAAAAATATTCTTAATGAGATTCGAACAACTTTGTCGGATGAATGACTTAGAATTCTTCGAAACAGATAATCGGAACTCACTCCCAGATGACTAAAGTGTTAAAATGAATTGTCTACCTACTTGCAAAGAATGAAAGAAGTGTCGCAAAAAAAGTGCTAAACCCGTCAGAGATTCACGTGTCATAGTCATTACTGATGCGGTTTTAGAGTTTAGTTACTTAGACTGAATCACTAGCTTGCATGAACAATACAGTCTACTAAGCTTCGCTTGTTTCGTCTCTAGATCGAATTTATTAACCGATGTGAACCCAAAATCTTCGGATTAAGATCGAATTTTGACATTAGTTCTTTGGAGTTTCTGTCAAAAATCGAGATCTATCGAGTGATTTTGGATATTAATTTTGACCATATCGGCCTTAAACGGGAAGCTGATTTGGAATGAACAAACCAGAGGTAAAATGTGTTGTGTGCTTAGATAGCAGTGGAGTATAGGGAAAGCGGCACTCGGCACTCGGCAGAAGCCGGGACGTGCGGCTGAGGGCGGTGGGTCGGAGGCTCCGTAGGAATGCGGCCGCTCCCCCCGCATCACCCCCCACCGCCCGCCCGCCGCGCCAAACATTATTTATGGACTTTGTAAACTTTAATCACAACTTTCAGATTCCTTTCAAACTTAGAGAAAAGCTCTCATGACACGCGAAAGCAGGAATTCGTGCTAACTGATAATTGGGGCTGAACAATTTTGAATTGCCGTCTTATTTGTACTCGACTTCAAGAAACCAGAGATTGTGGGACACCCTTTTCTACTTAATGTAATACATAATTATAATTTTGTATTGTTAGTTAGTTAGCTAATAGTAGAGCAAGTCATAAGCCGAGCCAAATAAATATATTTATTGGATTGGACATGTGATATTAATGCCTGCAGTTAGCTCGGAAAACAATTTTGGGAAAATTTCCTGTAGACCTAACGTAGTTAGTCGTATATAGAACGAAGAATTTTAATCGCCGAGAGGTAAAAATGAAAATAAACCATAATCAGATATGATGCGTGTTAAGGCGTTTTCTGGCAAGGAGGAGGTAATATAAAATCGACAAAACGGCTCTGCGTGGCCATGGAAGGAGCGAACGCCGACACATTCCCGAGGCTTGAATCGTAAATTACGGCAGCGCGAGCGGCGCCGGCGCCGGGAGGAGAGCGCTTGTTACGATATTTGAACAAATTCCCGGCGGTGTTAATCTGCATAATAACAGCGGCGGATACAAAGCGGTTGCCGACTCCCATTATGCGCGGGCGCCACCCCCTCCTGCGCCCGCCCCTCCGCTCTCCTCCAGGCACACTGCGCCCGAATACCTATACGTGATTACCCACACCAACTACGGTGTTAAATCCACCGCCTTATCGCTTGCCATCGTAATGAACGATCGCTCCGACTTTTCATACGGATTATTTATGAAAAATATCAAGTGATGGATAACGTGTAATTTAAAAAATCGGACCATGAGTAGCGTTTTAATTTACACGAACTGTTGTTCCGGTGGTTAATAATAATTACGATACTGACACCTTCCATTGGCTTAATTGGGTAGATTAACTTTTTATGTCCCTGTCATAATTTTATTTCAGCAGTTATATTGATACAGGTGCCATTAATAAATGAGATAGGTCGCGCTAGCCAACAGTAACATTTAAGGAAAAGAGAAGAAAGTTTATTGACGTTGCAAATTTATGCGGTGCGCTACAAAAATAATTAAACAAACGTTAGCTCGTTAAAGAAGGTGCAATTATGAGTGTAATAAGCGGGAGGGCGATAACAAAGGAAACGTCGAGTGGAGTGCTATCTCGTAGCCTCGTTACCTGCCATTACGCGGAGCGGCCGCCCGGCCCAACTAAATCGAACCTACACCCGCTGCACCGCGCCGCGCGCCGGCTCTCACAAAACGCTATCGCCAATCTACAGCTTAATATCAATGTGAATTCTTTTGCATTTCCGAGAGGTTTAATTAGGTCATAATATTGACTTGAACGTTATTTGTTTAAATAACATTATTTAAAAATGTTAAATGGCTTTATTTTGTAACAGATCCACGTTTATGTAATATAAAGTTTGCATTAGTATATTACATAGTCGGTAGATCCGTGTGGCGCTGTAGCTATTAGCTCTGTGATTCAACCATACATAACACCGAACTAAATAGTCATCTATTGAATCACACGGTGATTATAGACTTGTGGCTACGTTTTATTGTGATTATGAAGACTTCGTCTCGCCAAGCTAGCAACACGAGTCTTAATAGACACAACAACGGTGAATTTCTAAAATATTCTAGGAAACTGTAACAAATGAGAATTGTTGGAATCTTTCGAAAAGATCGGTAACGTCGCCGTCGCGTACATTAGTGAGAGGTGCCAATATTTAACAGTTATGAATATGCTCGGGAGGCACCCACGCGTCAGTATAGACGACGCGACAAATCGCCAAGGTTGACTTCAATGATACGGCGCGCGCCGCCGGATTTTTCAGTGAAATAGTTTCATCGGGCGGTTTCGGCGGCGGTGACGGCAACGTCTGCGCCGGCGCGCCGGTCGATGCCCCCGCGGCCACGCGATTTGGCTCCACTCGACGCAACTACTAATCAAACGACGTTGCCAATACAGTCGTTTTGCGACTCCATCGTATCCATCGACAGGCCACACACAGTAACATCTCTCCACATATCTATTCTCTTGCTTCGTGTGCTCAGCTCAAACTAAAACATTATCTACCTGTAGAAATCAGTCAACTGAATCGTGAACAAAAACGAAAGTAAAAATTGTTTCAAACATATTTCACAAAAAGCAGTCTCGACGTTAGACGAAACAAAGCACTAAACGTTTCATAATGGATTGGCAAAATGAACTCTAATCTATATCGCAATCCTCATGCCAAAAGGTAAGTAGGCGTGTGACGACTCATGCCAAACATTCGATGAGACGTAACGAGACAATTCTCGACGGCCTTTTCTTAAACGAAATTATATATTTATTTATAGTTCGTAAAAACTAAATGCGGTTCGGTGACAAACACGACTAATGTAGCACCCATCGGACAGAATGCTTATTATGCGTGTTCAAATATCGATATAAATTAGAGTCAAGTTGGCGCAAGCGACTATTGTTAACGCCGAGTAGCGGGTCCGATGCACAAGCCATAGTGCAGCCGTAGACGGCTAGCTGCATCCCGCTCGCGCCCACAACTTATCAATGAAATGCCTGCGCAGCCGCCGCCGCAACGGTGCCTCGCGTTCCTTCTTCTGACGTAACAAAATGGCGGACAACAAATTTACGTAGGTACTTATCCTATTTAAGTATTTACAGAAAATTTGCTAGCAAAATTAACAATGCTTGCAATATACGCCATTAAATAAACATAATTCCCGAGAAGTACTGAATTTGAAGTGTCATGACTACGAAATTACGTTCCAAAGAACAGTTACACAACACAATAGATTATTAAGAAACGATGATGTACTAACATTGCGTTCTTGTACTACATATAGGCAGTAAATAACACATCTGAATACTTATATCATCCACATGCTTGAAATAAGGAATTTAGTTTGAGATAATTGTAACTATGTACCTACTTATTATCAAGATTAAAGTAATTCCGTTAAATGTTAACTTTATACATAATTCGGTATTAGTAGCGCCATCTACAAATATTTTGCAGAAAGAATATACTGATCTAAAAGCAACAATCAGACTATACTCGTGGAGCCGACCAGGCTACAAAAGTAACTATAGATCACGCTAGGTGGCAGCACTGAGCTCAACCACTAAGGTTTATCGGCTGAAGTTATGCTCTTATTTAAGTAGAGGGCGCAGAAAGCAAATAATTAAATGAATCGTTTTGATATTGTGGGAATTATAAATATGGTTTTCGGTATCTGTTATATTATAAAAGACGTTTACGAAATTGATTTGCTGGTATAGAGATTATAAGTATCTGTTAAAAGAAAAATATGTAGTTGTCAACATCTCATATTTTTAAGAGCCGGATTACTAAAAATTGTATTGATTTTACCAAAGTTTGCGATTTAATATTAATATTTTTTTTATAGTCTCTTAACTGGTGTTTAAATTAAATTTAGCTTTGTTGTATGTACAGACGTGAAGGTCATAAAATGATAATCGACAGCCTAAACATACTGAATATACAATAAGCATACAGAGTGTCCTTGTAAGCATGGATCAAACTAAACAAGAGCAATTCTTAACGGATAAAATGTTATGCCCAAACACGTTCAAAAAGAGAAACAATTGGGGGTTATCAACATATTTTTTAGTTATAGATATTATACAAGAGTAGAACTTTTATCTTTTATGCAGCTAGAAAACATACTTTTACTTTCTTTTTTTAGGGAGGGAAAATCATGTAATGACTTTCCCGCCTTAAGTGAGACTAGAGATATGTCACTCTCTTACCTAAAAGCAACACGTTTCTACTCATCCTTAGAACCGGAGCCCCGATAACCCGCTAACTCCGAAATATACTTTTACTTGACAGTATGTTTTCTATACGACGTTCGTGAGAAAATTCACTTAATTTTCAAATGACTTTCGTGGATAACGATTAGAGAAAATTGATCACTATTAAAAAACCGGCAGTTAAAAGATCTTTATATATATAATTCTTCTGTAAGTGTGTATGTCACTGAACTTCTCTTAAACGACTGGACCGATTTTGATGATTTTTTGTGTGTGTTCAAGGGGATTTAAGAATGGTTTAGATTCACAATTTTGTCCGCTGGACAATGCTTTTTTAATTAATTTTTAATTTATTAGTATGTAGTTGTTGATTTTGGAATGTTTTACATTGGATCCGACAGACGGCGATACCATCGCAGTGTCAAATATTAATGACGTTAGATATTGTCATAACATTTGAATAATAATTTTCATCAAAATGGTCTAGAATATTTCAGCTTAGAAAAAAGTTTAAAATTTTCAAATCAAAGACGTGTAGACAGGACAACGTCTGTCGGGTCCGCTAGAAGAGTTGGATATTTTGTATTAAAGAGTATAATGAAATTTAGCAGTATCCTGGATTTTAAATTACTAATTATTTCAGCTTTACTTAATTTGAGCAGTGCTGAGATTTAGTTAAGGGTAAAGGAAAAATATCCTTATTATTTTTGTTATTCTTGAATTATGTTTGCGATTCTAGTCTGCAGAAAACTATACTTCAAGGACCCAATATATTTTTACTTGTTTTGTCTGGCTTCTATCAATAAATTTATAGATTTATTAGGTAGTTTAGGTACTGACCTGGCTGTGTGGAATGACGCATCGTCGGACGAGCCGGCGGCGCCGAATGACACGCCGACAGCGAGTCCTTCAGGTATATTATGAACGGTGATCGCAACCACTAGAAGCATAATACGCTTCCACTGCGATTGCCGAGCCTCAAGCGACCTCGTGACGCTGTCGCGACGGTCACCTTCGCCGTTCTCACCAACTTTCTGAAATTAACAATAATATTTTTATCAACACGAGAACAATAATGCCCCAAAACATATCACCACACAATTCCACGGAAGACGTCGTAAACATTATTTATTACGAGTAAAGTTTAATTAATAATATAATATTTTTATCATTACAAGTGTTGATTTTCACACTATTGTTAAAAAACTGTGTGAACATCGAAAAACTACAGCAACATACTCACAACATACTGGCTATTTTTAAAGAAAAACGAAAAGTGGACCTGCTCTAGGTACTTCCTATACAACTACATTTGCATATTCTACATATTATACGACCTACGTGTTACGAGATGTGCGCTACGAACCACGCGCTACGTACAACGAGCTACAAATAATGCGCTACGCTACGAATTATGCGCTACGGACAACGCGGTTCGAGACACGTGCTACGTGAATCGTGCTACAACCTATGCGCTACGTACTACGAACTGTGCACTACGTGCTACGAACTGCGCACTACGTACTACGTGCTACGAACTAAGCACTACGTGCTACGAACTGTGCACTACGTACTACGTGCTACGAACTAAGCACCACGTGCTACGAACTGTGCACTACGTACTACGTGCTACGAACTACGCACCTCGTGTTACGCGCAATTCGTGAAATAAATGTGCAATAACAAAATAAAGCAGCAATATTTGAAACCTCATTGGTGAAAACTTAACGTAGATGTTTCGTTTGTATCCTTAGGATGAAGTATTTTAGCATACATAATACTCGGAAACAATAGAGAGACAACCTAAAATAAGCAAACTGGTGGAAAATGTGATCCATTCAGTTCCGCCTTTCCTCTGCATCTATAACAATGAATATCACGAGAACCACCAATATACTGACCACAATCTTTTATGCTATCCTTTAATCACTTCGTTCGATCAACTTCGTATGATTTCTAAAAGGACAACGATGGGATTTTCTTACTTGTTATCTCGTGCTTGACTGATAAATTATTAGACAATATATTTTTTAAATTCAGTATAAAGCATTTGTTGTAGGTAAAAATTGTGATTGTGATAAATGTTAATGATAATAAAATGGTTGACCTTTTTACCGTTAGATGATGAATACATTTCTAAAATTCCAACAGCGCTAGGTGTATCTATAGGGCAAGAGGTTCTTATTATTAAAAATGTGTTACCGGATTTACTGATCATTCGCAAGCGCCAATTAATTGGACAAACTAGTTTTTATTGATATATTAATACAATTCGGATATTTATTATTATATGCAGATTTAGTCTAACATTTGAATATTTGCTATTCAAACTTAAATCTAAAGGACCTTGCAGTGCGAAGGTTTTCCTTGTAACTGCTAAGTTCGGCTATAGTAAATGCCGAATTACTACTAAGATTTTCAAGATATTTGATCTGTTAGAATCATCTTTGTAGACTTTTTCATATCGGAAAGTTTACCAAAATAGGTATAAAAACTTCATAGAGAAATAAGAAGGAAAATGTTTCACGAGCTGTGACAATAATTTAACCTGTTTATAGAGAATGGAGACCAACGAGGAAAAGTATTTTCAAAAATTCTGTCACCAACTAGTACTGGTAAGGTTGCACGCAGTCATCGTTTACACCAATATTTTATTGAGGAAAACGATAGGTTTACAAGAAAATAACGAAGTTGGTCGAAACTCGTTCAATCACGACCTATTTGCACTTCGTTATAACTGACTGATGTTTAATCCATTAAACGCAAAATGTATATACAATTATGATAATAACTGCGTCAACATGTGAAAAGAAGCAACTATACTAAATTACCTTAATTACCAGTTATCAAAAAAATAATATTCTAGGCGAAAATATAACCCATCAATAGGTATTTTACTATAGAGGAATCACGATACTCACGATAAGCTTACAGAAAATACAAGTTGTTGCTTCTAAAATCTACTGCATAAATGTTACTTCGTATCTCATTATTTAATGTGATGTGGACTTGCCAGCCTCCAAACTGCATGACCTACAGTTTCCGTATTTAAATTAGAAGACATTAGATGCTACTTCATTCGCTATAAAATTTAGTCCAAATAAATATTTTTTTCTCAGGTTAAAAATATAGTCACGTCTTATTGCAATTTCGTCTGACCTTTTTGACTTAATTCACCTACAGACAGATATCAATTTATCTAAACTTTCGCATTTATATTAAGTAGGCATTGGTCGATCACATTGCATACAAAATTCTGTAGGTTTTTATACTTTATGTTTTATCAAAAAATCATCTAATGACTTCTCCCGTCTTGGGTGAGCCGAGAAGGAATGTCAGACTATTACTGACTAAAAACTGTTTCTACTCCTGCTTCGGCTGGTACCCCGGCCACCCACTAGGTTGTTCGGGGTACCTTGACTCTGTGACAGATTTCTCCGGCTTCATAATAATTTCATGGTCACAGGTTTCTTACAAAACGTGAGTGAGTGATCGGCCGACCGAAACCATACGTCTGGCGTCTGTCTTTCAAGCTTTTATGACGTGTACATAAACACGTTTCTGCACTAAGTCGCGCGATTCGAGCACCCACGCTATTATCAGAAACGCGACCTAGAGAATTCAAATAAATTTTAATAAAATGTTGATAATCGTGTAACTGATAAGTCTCATATAAAAATTATTGCTGAAGTACAGGTTGAGGTTTGGTATCATCCGCATCAAATTAATTGCAATAATATAAAAGTAGATGTTTAGTCATAAACCAGGTCAAGACAAGGTAAAAGACACCTAAGTTGTCAATTAAGCGATAATGGATAGAGTAAGGATATCGGATTCAACCTCAATGTCTAATACTCTAAATGGAATCTATTGAATTCAGAAAATTCAGTTCAGTGTTGAATTTTCCGAAGCGAAATTCCCGCTCCTCTATTACATTATCAGATAAGTAGTGAAAACTCAATGTTGCAATCTACACGTGCACTTCGTGTAGACGTGTAGCCGTTGACGTGACGTGCGTATTATGATTTAATCCGACCCAGCCTGGCTAGATTTGCTGTCATTCCCCAATGGCTACGCTGAAAGGCTAAGGTTGAACTACGAGTGGTCCTATCCAAGGAAACATATTTTACAAGAGGTGTGTTACCAGTGAGTGGTGAGAGTGGTGGTGGCCCCTGCGCCGCTGTGCGGTGTGCTGGTTGCTGATGCAGTCGGCGAAGTCTCCCGGCTGCTGCGGGTCCATGGTCACCACACTGGTGTTGTTCGACGGCCGCCTGTTCAGCGCCGTCATCATCTCCAAGTCTTCCAATTTCTCCTTCGAGTCTTTACTCTTTGTTATAGCTGGAATTCACAAAATACCTCATTACATTTCATATTCAGAACCTTTCTAATAAAACTATACGATTAGCTGAATTGTATAAGTAGTAATTCAACCGAAATACTGTTAGATAAATAAACATTAAATAGGTATTTATTGAAAAGTGAAGTTTGCCAAATCATAAATTTTATTTAATAAGTAAATATAACTGAGTAAACTTTGTGGTCTATGTAGAGTCAAGTAAAAATCATTTAGGACGAAAGAGCAATGGCTTTTGTCGTTCCTCCATGAAGCGAGTATTAAATAAGTGCATACTCGTACAAGATAGATAATGCGGGCTTTTATTGACTTTCGCTCGTCAAGCTTCAGGGGTTTAACAGCTTGAAGAGTTTAGGTCATTGTATTTGTATGTGTTATATTACGTCATACAAACATGGGTTGTTGAACCAAAATCAGACATCTAACTATGGCCATCCCATTGTAATAGGAAGTGAGCCTAGGTAGCGAGCCCAAAGCCAATGTATTTCAGATACAACATCATTTTGTAGGTACAAACGCACAATTATTTAGCCTGACGCTCGGTAGTTACACTTATGATTAGCAGATTTAATTAAAACTGTACATAACGGCAACGGCTTGTTGAATTAAATCGTTTCATGTAATATTTACCTACGAAAGTAAGTAAGTAAGTATGTTATCGCTTTTAAATTTTATCTTCACACGATCGTGGTTTTCAACACGTTCCTCGTAGTTATACAATCATAAAATATCAGAATCTCAAGGCATTATATTTGTTCGTGTGCATAATTAGTTACAAAGTCAGTTCGCTTCAATACTAATACGACTGTTATTAAGTTCTAACTCCTGTAATATAATACTATTTAGTTAATGTAAATGGTAATGTTTGTACATAGAGATAACAAACTACCATTGAGTTTAGATATATAAGTTAGTAGCTCAGTCTTACAGATAACATATGAATCCTTCGCATAAAGTTTCTGAGAGTTTAAAATCAAAAAGGTACACGTACCATAGCATAATACAATAAAAAAGATAAGAGATACAACTATTTAAATAAGGTAATCTTTGATTAAATACTCAATACTTCCTTGATCGCAACGAACTTTTTTAAAAACAAAACACGAAATGTAATTTATACCGTATTCTTATGAATTAACATAAAATAAGGAAAATGTTAAGCACCAGTCATACCAGGGCCTACTTATGTGTTTCGGAGATTTAATAAAATTGTAAAGAACGATCATGGTTTTACAATAACTACTTCTACGAAATCAAAAACAATAATAACAACGCTTGGTGTTGTTATTGAAACTCAATTTTAAAGTCAAAGTCATAATTGTAGAGACATTTTGATTTCATCGTTTTGTTTACTTTTACAATCCTTTTTGTTATAATTAATTTTGACAAAAATACAAAATGTGTTGACGAACATAGTTTTTACAAGGAATATTCTTTCGGAATTAGTATGAATTGTTTGGTAACTAGTATAGTATTTTCAACACAATACCAGTTATACGCTGAGTATATTGAAAGCAAGTAGAGTCCTCTTGAATCTAATTTATCTTCTACAATTAATCAATAAAGTTATCTGTGCAGCATTTGTGCACATACATTTCTCCAGTACTTAACGAAGTTTACGATATCGGACATCGGCCATAAATTATTACATTACAGCTTTCTTGGTCTTGGACTATTGATTACTGTAAAGACTATTAAAATTTATTACCTACACAGCATTTATCGTAAATATCGTAATATTAAAAATTAATATCGTCGTCGATGATATCCAGTATTACTTTCAAGTGTCAACAGTTTTAACAGGTTTTTTTAATAATTTGTATAATAAAAAGTTTTTATAAGTAACAACAATACTTTGGTATAGGTACCTAGCTATCATGAATGCTAGACGTATAGTGAGATATTTGTTCTTTTCCCCTATTGTTCCCAATTCTTTTGTAAAAAAAAAAAGTAGAAGAAATAACAAATAAATACTTGGAATTAACTATAAATTAAAGTGTCGAAAGATTTGAGGAATTTTGACTGAGTAGGGGAACCCCCGAACACAGCATGTCAAGAACAAAAACATAAATGCCAGTATCACTTAATTATAGAATACGAAACTATTTTTGATAAATCTAGTTACATTACGTCGAAACATACCTATGTAGGTACCTACAAAATACCATAGTGCAGTTTCAATTGAAACAAAACTTCCTTATAACCATAAAGAAAAACGGGTTTATTTTATTTTCTGAAACAGGTAACATTTTTTGCGCGTACGTAGGTACAATAGCTACGTTACTAAGTGCGCAAAATGTACAGTTTTTTACGGTTTCATTCGCGTTAGGTTCGGGAATACCTACTAGACTAGTTTTGGACTCAGAAACTGGTCGAACAATCCCTCATCATATTTCGAACACGTGTTGACGTTGACAAAAACTTGTTTCTGTTTCATATTTTACATATAATTGTGATTATGTGATTAAATAGTACAACAGGGTTTGACAATCTGCTAGTCTTACTAGGTAAGTAATATAGTAAACGCATCAAGACTTCAAAAAATGCGTCGAACTAGGAATTATACGCAGAATGAATGTGAAAATATTTAATGGATTCTGTTTTAAAAATAATTAAATTCACAGCAGTTAATAAATAAATAATGAAAATACGGCTGTAGGTATATTTTTCGTAGTAATAAACAGCATATATAAAAGCATAGGAAATAAATTATTTTTTCAATAATACAATAGATAACGACTAGTAACAATAATACAAATGTAAATTGTTACGGAATTGACGGAGACCGGAAGATAAGTGTAAATTAAATTATAATGCGCGTTCATATTATTATAATTTATAAATAAAATTATTCTTAACTAGGCATCAGGTAATTATTTACTACAGACAACTTTGACGGGGTGATGGAGTTAAATACGCATAATTATAAAAATATTAAAAAATAACGTATAGCTCATTAAGGTTAAACCAGCTGACTGAATTGTTATCAGTACTTATGCAAATTGTTGTAACTACTATGAACAGTTTAATATATTCCACGTCTAGATAAGTACAAGTAGTAGTTCGCGTGTTTCGTGAAAAGTGCCAACAATTAATTTGGCTGGCTCGTATGAGGGCAAAGGTAAAGATAAGATGATTCGTAATTATGCAATGTTGGCACTTAAAATTTGCAAAAATTCAAATTGAAGGTTATTAAGTGTCATCGGAAAGCAGGTTTATTATGTTCTAGAGTTTATTGAATCTTTTACTTTTCTTGTTGTTATACGCAGAGGTGAGAATGTTAGTCGAAAGTCTACGCAGGTCGTTCGCCTAAGGTCGATGATGACTTTTTATTTGATGTTGACATGTTGAGTCAATAACTACTTCAAAACTGACTTGCTTATTCATATAATCTTGCTTATGTGCCGAAACATTTTTAATTGATTTTCCACTTCGTTTAAAGTACCTAGGTTTTAAGTGTGAAACTAATTGGTGCATGGGTTGCAACAACAATGAATTAAACGCATGCACCATAAAGATAACAGCATTTATGTCCCAGATTGGAATATGTCACACAAGCACGGAGATAGAATTATTTATTATTAATTACTATGTCAATGCTAGAGATATAATCAGTCAATTATGTGTCATTACTCACCTTAAAATAATACTATAGAATTCTATTTTATTTTAATTGTATAAGCGTTACCAGTTTTTGGAAACAAAACCTGAATGACATATGTAATCTTGAAATTTCTAATGCTTTATAAATTGAAACATTTAGTAATATCATTTAGTAGAACATTTTTATTTTTACTTTAGTCCCAATAGTAATTGTTTTTAGTTTATGTATAATTTTTAAAACTTTTCTTATTGGCATAAGTATATTTACAGAATTATGAATCAAAAGTAGTTTATGAACCAGAAAGATGCACCACAATGATAATAACTAGACCATTAACAATATTATCAGATCCATCTAGGGGAAATTGTAAAATGACACACCATCATAATAATTCACAATAATGATAGATATCTTTGCAAAGAATATTGATTATAAAATAAATAAAAATAAGTTCTGTCGCACCATTAAAAGAAAGTATGGAAAAGTAATAAATTAATTACTTAATACATAACCCTCTGAAATGGTCACATCGACTCTTTCTCTTATTGGGTTTCAAAATAAAGGTCAGGTCTAGTAAAAAATTACAAGTTTTCGCATATCTAATCTAAAATAATGTTTTCCTTCAGATAACAGGTACTTCACAAAATGCAGATAAGTATATTTATGTGAAAAATGTGATTGAATAAATCATTTATTAATCCCTATCAAGTAAAAAAATTATTATAACATAGCACAAATATTGTTGCTGTAAGAGAAAACTACATGCAATGTATGAAATAAGTAAAAAGATTTAAGTCTACAGTTTATAAATCACTGTTGTCTTAAATTAATAGGATGTGCGTGCTACTAGTTAGGACCAATGACAGTTATAGTCATGAACCTAAGGATTCAAAGTCCACATTATTTCTCTTTAACTAGTTACAGCTGTAGTAGAGCTCCATTGGTGATTTTAAATGCAAAAATATTAGATAACTACAATCATTTCCTAAAAACCTGTCTTAAATGTACCTAGTTTGTAATTTAAATAGGTACTCCTTCGATAAAACTGTATGGAAATTGCGTTTTATTAAATTACTACCTAATTCATGAGTTATGTATCCATCTAGTTAATGGTAATTTAGTAGAAATGTGCATTTTTTATAATAAGGATTAAGTGGCAAATAATAATATACCTAATGACTTGGTAATTAAGTCTAAGATCAGGTTTATAAGTAACAGATATGTCAGTCATAAATAAAAACTGTATGTTGTGAATTATTTTCCGTCTCTGGTCTCTTGTTTGATTATAAGCAACCAGTATCAGAATATTTGTGTTGCCAATCAAAAGTAGTGTAATAATTATTTAAGGTCACCTACAGATGTGGTATGCTATAATATAATTAGCATAATTAACATAAATATTGCATCTACAGAGAACACAAAAAGTTTACGACTTGCAAAAAATATTTATCGGAAATCATTCACATTAGAGAACAAACCTCTTCAGAATCAAAAAGTTTTCAATTTATATTGTTTGTTTTAACTTATTTTGTCAAAAATTGCTATTTATGAATTAATAAACTAATATATGAGAAAAAAACAATTAAATTATTTTAAATAAGATAATATTCAAGTAGAAGATAACCAAAATTAAATCATTCAGATATTAAAAAATTGAATTCTAAAACATACACAAAAGATCCAAAGCATCAAGATCAGAGGCAGAGTTGTAATTGCTTAATTATTGTTTTGCTTGAAGGTTACTGGATGTCAGTGTATATGAATGTGCATACAAATAATAATAGGTATGTGTGTGAGTATATTATTGTATCCAAAGTAAAAGTAAACAATATTGAGTACTTACTTATCATCATTCCAGTCGAGTTTATTCCTAAGTAATCCAGGAACTTATCAGTTCCAAATACAAACACAGCTCCAAACAAGAATCCAAAGGCCACTGGTAGGAAGGCATACTGGCCCTCTGATCCATAAATATTTGATCTTTTACACATGTTTATAGCTGGCTCTAGGAGAGACCAGTAAGACGCTGCAGTCATCACTCCCGCCGCAAAGCCCAATGACACGTCAAGTAATTTTCTCTAAAAAAAATAATAACAAATCAATAAGATTCTGTCTATAGCACTTCTTAAAAAACTCTCACGAATTTAAGTGTAAGTAATAACATTAACTTACATGTTTTCCTCTTATAAAAAACACACAACCGGCCCCCACAGCAGTTAATCCCCACGTCAGAAGGGTCCCTAAAAGGGCCTGTGTTACTGCACCGTATCCTTCTATCATTTTGTATTATTTATTTCTAAGTAAACAATTATAAGTTAAGTACTTGTTATCACATAAACATTTTATGTGCACGAATTTCTAAACTAACACGAACTTCACCATCATATTATCGACGAGACTCGCGACTTAAATCTTTTTATACATTCCACATGTTTTTATCGGAGTTATGACCTTGTGATGTGACAGATTTTAGACAGAGATAATTTCGTTCAAAACTGTCAGTGTCAAGATATATAATGTTGCCAGTGTAGAAAAAATTAAATGAGTACCGTTATTTCAAGCACGTCGACATAAATTAGTTTTCTGCTTTACAGTAAAGTTACATTCTTGGTTAATAGATAAAAACTAAAGTACAAAGGTCCTGTTTATTTTGTTTTTTAATAAATAATTGTACCTACGGATATGGGATAAAAATGAAATTAAGTTAACAGTTCAGAAACGAATGTATCACAGATAAATAAAAGTATAGAGAATTATTTTAAATATTTCTTTGAAGATTTACAGAGTGAGCAAAATCAAACAGTAGTGATAGGTACTTCAGGAATTTTAATATTATGCAAAAGTTAAAATTGCGCATATTATGCAAATCTGTGATAACTTCAAGCGATTGAATAAGAATTTAATAATTAGACTAGAATATGGCTTAAAACCGGTTGCAGACCAAAAGCTAAGCTAATTTAGATTTGGGGTCGCTGTCATTGCAGCGGTAAGTCCCCTCTTTGAGGAGTGGCTAGAGAGGCGCCACGGCGTTCTCACCTACCGCCTGACGCAGGTGCTTACCGGACATGGGAGTTTCGGTAGGTTCCTGTTCCTTATTGGGCGGGAGGAAACGCTCGGGTATCATCACTGCGAGGACCGCCCGGAGGACACGATGGAACATACAGAGGCGGTGTGCCCTGCCTGGGCTGAGCACCGCCTAGTCGTCAGGGATGTGGTCGACGACGGCAATCTCTCGCGCGGCGACGGCGAGCAAGGGTAGCTCGCCGCCCGACCAGAACCAGACCAGTGCGTGCGGCGCGTCGCGTTCCGCGCAGGCCTCAAAGAGCTATCAGACCACCACAGATGGGGCCCAGTAGGGCTGATACCTGATCCGGAGCTGCGGACTACCTAGCGGGTTTACCGGGGCTCCGGCTCGAAAAGCAGGAGAAGGAACGGGGTGGTTTTTAGTTAGTAAGAGTCTGACACTCCCTCTCGCCTCGCCCAAGGCGGGAGAAGTAATTGGATGATTTTCCTCAAAAAAAAAGCTAATTTAGGTTGGTTCACATAGCCAACGTAGTTTTCAATAAATGTCGAATAGTTAGCAGGCTCCACATAACGTGTTAATCTATTATACCTGCCTCAATTTATACTAAAGTAGCAGTTACCCGCGACTTCGTCTGTGTACAATAATGACTTGACGCAGGATTTGGACTTTTGAATTAATCTTTTCCTAGGAATATTCTACGGCTGCAACAAACGTAATTTTTTTCTCTTGAATTTTTTTGTTATTTTTTTTTTGTTTTTGCTATAAACCTCATACATACTGAAACCTTTTCATCGAATGCAAAACCGTGGAAATAGGTCCATGTGTTCTGGAGTTAATAGCGTTAGGAAGAAAACCCGACTTATTCTTAACCGATCTTAAGATCGGTAATCGAAATTGGCAGCAAGTTATCAGGATGTACCTACCGAATGCAGTTTTGCTTTGGTAAATAAATACTCGTACCATACCATACCTGTAATTTATTTCTGTTATTTTTATTTACTCAGGTTTATTGATAGTACTGACCTACCCTAGTACATATCTTTTAGTGAAAGAAGTATTTGTATCACGTACACATTACAATTATGACAACTCACAGCGCAGCATTACGATGTGTACACATTTTTAATGTAAGTTGTCCATTTTTCGCTTGATATTTGGCCCGTTTCAGGGTTCGAACCTGAGATGATTTCATAGGTCGAAACTATTAATCAGACTCATATCGTTACCAAATCAATTAGTTTATCATCTTGTTTACCTACTGTGTTCACTCAAAAATTGATCTGTGTAGGAATTGAACCCAAGATACGTTGCACATAGTGGTAAGTTCACGTAGCACATAGCCATCCATGTTTTTTTATGGAATAGGGCGCAAACGAATAAACGCGCCACCGGTAAGCGATCAGCGCAGCCCATTCACACCCGTAACACAGGAGGAGTCACAAGCGCATTTGGCAGTTGGCATTTTAAAAAGGTACGCTCTTTGCTTTAATGTTTGAAGGTCGTATCGGTTCGTTCATGTAGTATTAAGAGTCAGTATTAAAATTCGCATGGTTCCTAAAATATTAGGCTCCAATAACCTCGGTATTAAGACGATACTGTCGGCTCACATTCAAACTTCCATTTTAATCTCACCGGAAGGTAAGCCATTCCACAAATTGTCATACAATTAGTGCCACGATCTCGTACAAAAGAAATGTTAATTTACCAAATGTGGTTAAAAGTCACGCACGTATAGGGATAAAGCATTTAATGTAATGTGTGTTTTACTTTAAATTGTGTACCTACACGTTAATTTCTTTCATATCTGTTTAACCAACTTAACAGTTAAGTGAAATGACTCAGTTGCACCGACCGCCGTTATAATGAGATGGCATTAATTAAAGAAACACGTGGCATCATTTAAGTCCTTAGACAAACTATTTATTTTATCGCATGAGATATCAGTCACGTCGCCGTCCCACTGACGAAAACTTGGTTTATATTAAACCGCTTTTATGGCCCTTTTAAATTGCTATAAGAAACAATTAAATAAGCAAATAGTATTTTTAAATTGTCGTGAAAAGTAACACGTTCTCGAGTCTAGTACGTATGTAGTAGTTATATCTAAATTATAAGCAAATATTATTCGTACCCGGTAGGAATCTGGCAGACAATGTTTTATGTCAGTATTTACTTCTCATAGAAAAAGAAATATGTAGGTAATGACTTTATTATCTACATAGATAGACAACACCCGTTACAATAAAAATCTCCGTATTGTAATTTCCTTGGCCATATTGTCCCCATTAGAATACTTGCAAGAACCGTCCGCGAGACAGTTACAATATCGGCGTAATTACCGGCCCTGTTATTAGTAGTGACAATCACATATTCCACTCGTATTGGTACCTTATTTGTATTGTACGGGTACACCACATTTCCCCAAAGAGACAATGGCAGCAGTCGTCGACAGCTGCATCTAATTACTTTTACCGATATTGTAATTACATCGTAATTTTACAGATTTTATTAGCGTATCATTGTGACCTCGTCTCGTTTTGTGTTCTATAGGTACCGTAAACGTGTCAGTCGACCGTTATATTTTCACAGATGCGTCGCCGAAGGTGGAAATAAAAATGCAATGTTTATTTACTTACCCTACCTGGCTACCTCTTACATTGACCTGATTACAATGATGATAATAATCAAGCTTGATACAAATTCATGCAGATGTGTATGCCTTATACATATATTCATTAAATTTAACTTAAGTGTCTAAGTAAATACGAGTATATTCATGCGAGAGCCATTTAATAGAGTTCCGTATTTATCGTACGATGTCTTGAAACTTCAGAGCATATTTATCATGTAGACAAATCATTTGCTTAGTCCTCCTTTGTGACTTAAACAATTTTAATATTGTTTAGTTCATTAGTGCCATGGACAGTATCATATTTCCAACTTTGTACCTCGTTAGCTAAACAAATAATTGCTGATTTGTAAACACGAAACATGTGCGCGTTTGACCGATATTTTCAATTTGCATTTGACTAGTTTTTTATGTCACCTACAACCTAATGATAAATAACAACTTATAGTGCGTGCAGTCTAGGTACCTACTTAAGGCTTGAATGGCGAAATGTGCACGCAGAGCTGACGGCCACAGGCATTACATTAACCACCGTGCGCCGGCGCAGCAATCGCTGGGCGGCTCTGTCGCGGTGTAGCATTATGTCCCGCATGCTCCACATTCACCACAATTAGCGGGGAGGTTCCTCGATACCTCATACAGACAGCAAACTATATTGCCTCCTTACCTTCAAACGGCTTTTGATAGCGAGCCAGCTATCAAGTAAATAGACACTCTCAGGTAATTACACCTGAAACTGAAGTGAACAATACACCTTCCTAGCAAGATAGAGGCGCGCACTCATAAAGATATAATGCCAAATAAAACAAACAAGAGTCATTACGCGTCTTATTCCGGTGATCTAAATCACACAACGCGACAGCCATATAATTTGATGTTCGAAGCTACGCAACTGTTACAAATCTCATGAGCGAGTGACGTGGTCTGCGTAGACGCAGCCACCGTAGCGTTAAACGAACAAAACATTCCGCTAGATCGTCATTATTCAAATTTTCGCTGTACTAGTTGCCCGCTTGTTCCGGCCCCTGCTTTTTGTCCTATTTCGT
Organism: Spodoptera frugiperda; assembly: GCF_023101765.2. Lineage (NCBI taxonomy): Eukaryota > Metazoa > Arthropoda > Insecta > Lepidoptera > Noctuidae > Spodoptera > Spodoptera frugiperda. The sequence continues at coordinate 5,034,270 of NC_064215.1, forward strand.
ACTAGTCTGAAATTACGATTAGTCCGGTCAAAATGAGATGCGGTCATCCGTGGTGGATGGCCGTGTGAACGGTCCGTTATCCAAACAGCTTGAGCGGTTAGTGGAGATGCTCATTGTCTTGAAGGTTCTGATGAAACGGAAGTGAGCACAGTTTGACAGTTTGTTTAAACTTGGAAGCATTAAAGCAGAAAATTGCTGGGCATTTCTGGCCAAAACTGGACCAGCTTCCGATGAACATAGTTACTTTAGTTGGAACCCCGGTGAAATTCAAATTGTTTTAAAACAGGTCGATAAGTAGGTAACATAAGTAGAGCACTTCGACTACAAGAAAATATTTAGATTTTATTTAATTTAGTCGATCAAAGATCAAAGTTGCGAATAGGGCCTCTGAAAGTTTTGAATTACCCATAACAAAATAGTGTAAATGTAGGTAGATCCAAAAGATTCAAACCAGATTCAAAAATAATCTTAATTAACCACATAATAAGGTTACATCACCGTTCCTAGTACTCGGTTTATTACTCCTTAACAAAACACCTGCCAAATAAAGCAGAAGAGTAACAAAAATTCTAGCTACACAATAATCAGAATGGCACCGTGATAATTAGAAATAATTAAGTAGGCTTTAGCGATTTTACCGATAAAAACCTGTTCGTTACAAGAATACAAGAAATCGATTTTTTACCTTAATCGTCTAGAAATTGTTTGTTGTTTTTTAACAGTTTAATGACACCTTGTAAGTACCTGTCCCTCATCTGCCGTTAGTTATTAACGATGAAGAATTGTTTACTTTTTTCCTCATTTCAAATGGTCTAACCGTCTATCTATGCGTTCTAATCCATTAAGGCTAGTATTAACTGGAAATTTTTATTAGCCTTAGTAAATTGCTATTGATCCAAACAATTGTATCAAATAAAACAAGGAAAAAGTATTTTTCGATTTCGTCGAAAAAGACTTTTGTTACAATATTAAAGTAGTATAGAAAATTCCAAACCTCATTACCCTTTTTACGCTTTTTCATCTAAATGATGATACTCACACGACGGTCTTCCGAACAACCCTTTTTACGCTAAAAGTAGAAGAAAGTGGAAACTATTTCTTAATTTTATACCCTTCAAATTAAATCTTCTTATTTTGTTACCAGATCCAAGAAACATACCCATAGATCTTTGTTATCACACTTTTTTCCCGTTGGTCCTATCTGTAGGTAGATCCTAATTAATGTACAGGAGTTGCAGTAATTCTAAAACTAGGGCAAAGTATGCCAAAAGAAATTTTGCGTCTCGAGTACCTCTTGTTCGGTAGTCCCACTTTAGACCAATGGAGTTTGAGAATGTTAAAGAATAACATTATCACAAGTTATTAAGAACTGTACCTTCCTAGTTTTAGAGTGCTTTACACGGAATTCCATGGAGACCGTTTCAACTACTAGCGTTGTATGCGGTTTTACTGATTTCCATGTACAAGTAAGTACATTACCACACGCTGTTATATAACGGGTCCACATACTGTTGAGATCAATTTCGGTGCGTTGGCGGATGGTCTTTTAAAATGGCAGGTGTCATTGTAGCATGCGGAAGAGGGACCATAGATCATAGAATTGGATTCGCATCGCACGTCAAGTAATGGTGGCAAAAACGGCTGCAAGCTCGCGTGCCGCGCGTTTTCCGGCGCTGTTGTTATTGTCACATCACATCGTAACTATTTACTGTTCAAATACCTTTACATCATTGCAAATTGCGATCGCAGTATGCTGCATTGTTTGTTTAATGGTTGTTTTCTTTGAAGCTTCTAGTGCTAGTGACTCTGGTCGGAAGAATCGGAACACAGAAATTCAGTTAAAGCGTGAACGGTCCAGAATACTAAAGATATTTTTTGGTATGTTTTTAGGAAACAAGTATGCTAATATAAAATAAAACTTATAAACTAACTATCATTAATATTTATTGTGTAAACTATGATTTAGACTCATCATTAAACCTTAGTTGGGGAAAAGCTAAATTTTTTTATATTTATTTAACTCATAATAAATGTGTTACAATAAATTAAAATGGGGTAAACGTCCTTTGAATAAAATACCAATTACCTATGTACTACTAATCAAAGAGTTTAGTGAAGACTTATCATTTCTCGCTCGACTGCTCTTTGTAATTAGCAGGTCTTGAGTCTTGTTTAATTGCAATTTACGAAGCATAAGTCTAAACTGAAAGTTATGGGCTAAAAATACGATAAATTCTTAATATTACTAGTGCAAATAGCTTGTTTCTCGTCGGGAAAGGTAGGAACGTTTTACAGTAACAAACACTCAATTTTCAGTAGATGTAATGTATTATGTATTACACGTTTTGTTGGAATTTGAAACCAACCAAGACATCCTGAGTTCGAGAAAAGTCGTATATACGACAGTGTTTTATCTCCATCTCTATATAGTCATTCAATATGGTCGTGTACTTGGTTCTTGACGTCGTTCCTTACAGTCATGAGACTGATTAACCATAGAGTGTGTGAATGCATTGGAATATCTCCAGCTTAGGTATAAGCTGAGCTCTCATAAGAACATCTTAACAATTCGTCAGTCCTCCATAGATGTTTGTTAGCACTTGTTTTCATCCAGAGATTTAACATCTTTTATTTGCTATCATCTCCAACGCTTCCGCAAGTTGCGGGCTTACGGGGCTCACGGTCAATTTGTTTTGCAAAATCCCTGCGCATACAAGTCTTATATCAAAACGTAATTCAAGTGTAAGAAAGCGCGTCAGTCAAGCGCGTACGGTATATGTAAACACAATCGGTGGAGGTTGACAGGCACTGTGTGTGCATACTGACTACTAAATTGACCCTCTGTCGCCGCGTCACCGCGTCAGCGCGTCAAAGCCACGTTTCCGTGACGTTAGCATAAAGGACACAAACATGTCCACTGACAGGCTGTGTTGAAATGGAAAGCCTTTCAGTTGTTCGTCTTCCTCATTCGTTGTTGAATTTTCTACGTTATTGTATATTTGCTTTACAAGTATTCCAGGTTACGTTTTGAAAAGGAATAAAGCTACCTTCTGAATGAGTTATTAAGAATGCCTAAACGTAGCTACTTGAATCTATGCATTGCAGATTAACAAACAGAACAACACAAGTGAAGTAAAGTAGGTACAGTGATTAATATGAGTTACCCAACACAGCAAACCTCAATAAAATGTTAATTTTATCACATGGGACAGTTATTTTAACTTTCCATAGGGGAGCTTATCATTTAGTAATTACTTAGTTATGTATATGCAACATGCTACTTGTCAATAAATTCATCAATAAAAAAGGAAAATAAAACTTTTAATTATATTTATAAAATGGTTGGTTCACTACGCTGGTTTTTATTGCCGTAGGCATAAGGCTAAGTTACTGTAACCACGGCTAATGCACTTCTTGTAAAACAAGCAAAAACTTGCGCTTGCGTCGACGCGGCGCGAAGGGAATCGACCCATTAGACAAACTATCAATAGGAGGCGTTACTAAATACAAAAACCTCTATAGCAAAATGAAACATTGAATAAAAGTTTACTCTTTCTAACAATAACCGTTTTTTTCGACGAAATATGTATAGGTACAATAATTGTATAGGTACACTGTCAGTGGTGTATATACAGCGGTTGTATATTTTATCCTAACTATATCCCACTTATTTAAACGACAATCTATAAATACTCAGACTTATATAGGTAACTAAGCATAAACCTCCTTCATTCTACGGTGTCTCTGTAATTATCTTAAATAATATCTACGTACGTGTAGATACGTGGAATGATAAAGTAGGACTATTGCCTATTCTGAGTGTACAATGTTTGAATGTGAACTGGAGCGTCCTCAGCCGCGGTTTAGTTGATCACTCAATGAACGACTCCGACGAAAAAGTAACCAAAACCGTTCCGTATATTGCACCGCATCTGTTGATCGTTAGAAACCATTCAGCTGTTTGTTTACTTAGTGTTACAACCTAAACAACTTGCAACTAAAGCACTAAGTACCTACCATTCATTCAACTAGTTGGCGGACATTCATAGATACCTACAGTTTTTTCAAAGTGAGTCATGTGCCAAAGATTTATTGAATACGAACTCAATTGAATCTTTATCGAGTACCTAAGTATGTGAATTAAAACAATATCAGTGTGCTCATCTTCGACTTTGATTGACTTTCTATAGCGATTCAATTTTATATCGTACAGATAGCCTCTGTGGCCACCGGGGCTCTCGGTCAGATATAAAGCTATTTAGCTATCTTATCGAGAGATCATCTGCAACAACCAGAGTCATCCACTGAGATAGCGACCCAAACATAACATCGATGACCCGATACCGGCCGCCGCGCCGCAGCACCGAAATGCCACTCAATCATTAGCAGGTACGGCACAATTTCTCCACGCGAATGTCACGCCAATGAACGCGTCGCGGCGCTCGTCGGAGCCCAATTCTCCCAATAATCCGACGCCAATCAAGTATATAGATCACGAGATTGTTCGCGGCGGTTCGGTGATCGTGTCGTGAGAACGATAAGACACAGGCGAGCAGGTGGTTCCCTCCCCGGCCATGGCTAACTGTTCCACCATCACCAACGGAGCGAGCCGACCGCGCCACCGCGCAGTCCCGACACACCGGCGCACCACGCCTGCCGCACTCAGCTCTCCACACCACCACCGCTACCGAATTGTTTGCAAGTTGCGCGGGAAAAGCTACCGGCGACGCTTGTCTTGCGCTTTCGGACTTACGCAGTGGCAGTGAAGATACTACAATATCTGACGCATTCCTAAATAGTGATTATTTGTTTAATCGGATAACTAATCCGAATTGTTGGGCGTATTTTTTATTTGTACGAGTAAGGTAATCGGGGCAGATAGCATTAACGGTTGGCTCCGCGCTCGAGTGTGGCAGACCGCAAGCATGACGAGCGCCGGCGACTGCGCTCTCGTGCTCCTCCTACTGGTATGTTAAACCACTTCAACTACTCTCTTATCTTTCCCCAATTAATTGTCCAAAATGTCTGTCATTGGATGTATGCATGCAAATAGCTATGTAAAGTAAAAAAATATCTCATCACGAATACGACAGTTAGCATACCTAGATGTAAGTATTTAGGCCTAGAAAGTGCAGATGGGACCATTAGGTAGATACATAAGCAATTGAATACTACTTCCATTTAGTTTAGCTATAAATCGTACTGGTTGCTCGCGGTGTACTAAAATCTGAATGTTTCGTCCCCATTCTAGAGTATTGAAGACAAGTTTATATTTGAATCCGGTTTGCTTGTGGAGTATAATCATAAACACAGTGTTTGTAATAAGCTCTAAGCTATCTACACAAGTGAACACTGCCTACTGACCCACATTAGGAACGCTTACTTTGTCTCGCTAACTCGCTCTACAAAGTTACTAACTTAATTAAAAGTTTAAGTAAACTGCTTACATTACACTAAATAATTCTTTTGTTTCACACGTTTACTGGGTTAACAGTAGCAGATAGTATCTCGCTACGAATTTTTAATACATTGTATACCTACTGAGTATAAATACATATGAGCATATACATGCGTATTTAGACATATAGAGAAGATTAAAGCACTGACAAGATTAAATGTCTAGTTCATTAAAGTGCCTGTATACTTAATTAACATTTACTAAGCTCCGTAGAACTTTGTTAGTAGGCAAATTAATCTACATGTAGTATCAGATACAGCTGGTATTAAGTTTATGATTCAACGAAAGCTTAAAGTTTATTGTGTACAAGAAACAGTCAAGTACATGTTAATTAATTCTTGTTTATGTAGTAAAATATCTATTGCCAACATCAAAGACGATAAAATTACTTGAACAGACACTTCGTAAATGGGTATTTGTGAAGATTATTAAGTAGATATAGTATCTAGTATCGACTCAGTAGTAAGTTTAGTAACTTTTTCTGTTAGGATTTTTCGGCAAGAACACATAGCTTAGATAATCACTTAATATATTAACATGCCCATTGTTTGGCAGGATGTTTGCTCCTATCGTTATGGTTATTGATACTTACTAAGTTGCCTCTTTAATAAAATATTGGATAATTTAGAGATGAAGCACAAAATACATACATGGCGCGTGCCGCGTATTCAGTTTTTCAATTTTCAGTCGACGTAGTTCCAAAGGTGTCTGAAATTGCCAAAGTTGTATGTTTCCCAAATTTGCCATAATATGTTTTCGTATCCACCTACAGAGTCAGCGTTTAGATTCCGTAAAATCCGAAATACACGTACCTAGTTTATTTATAGCTAATGTGTAGGTATACTAATATCTTATGTCGTGTGGTTTAATAAAATAGGTAATAACAAACCAATAAAATAAGCAAGTAAATCTTATTTAAATATTTCTGTAGCCAATATGGAACTCAGATTCAATCTTCGGTCGCAAATTATATCGATTCTCAAGAACTATTACCAGGAAATACTTACGTACAGAGCAGTATGAATTTCTGATGAAACACCATATAAACCGCATTAAATAAATTACCCATATAAATTCGGTGTTCACTGTTTCTGACTTTCACACGAATGATTCAGAAATTGAGCTCCTGTGCTCAAAGCATCGTGCACGCTCCACTTTTTTTTTCTTTAATTTACCTGCGTAGCAATTTCCTTACAATATTATTCACACTATTATTATGCTAGTGGATTGTTTTTGTACAGAGAAACAATATGTTGAACCTCGATACAAGCTATTGATCGGTAAATGCTGAGGTTCGCACGCTTCTTCAACAAGTCAGCTTTAAATACTTTCGATTAAGTATCTTACGTAGTACATTGTTGATATGTGTTAGAAGATGATCTTGATCGTGACATGTTCTTAAGAAGAAAAACCTTCAACTTGCCTAATTTACTAGAAATTTTACCGAGTAACTTTTCTGTTTTCTCGTATTAATTACCTGTTGAACAAACGCAAACAACAGTCTATTCCTTTTTTAAAACCTTCTGGATCTATCCAGACCAAAGTAAACCTTTGGAAACAAAACCAATACGATGTGCAAAGCAGTAAAATGCGAATTTTCTTCAGCAAACGTCTGTAAAGAATCAGGTTCACCGTTCCACTAGAACAAGCTTTCATTTTAATCCGTAAAATGGTATCGTAAATAGTTGCTCCATGAAATGTCTATAGTTTGAGATTCTTTACGCCACTATCACTGGTGTATCAAACAAGTAGACGACCTACTTGATAGGTTACCAAGGTCTCTAGATATAGATGACTAGGTGGAAGAAATTTGAATTGAAACTTAAGTTTCTGTCAAAGTAGGTTCCCTAATTTTTGTATACATGTCTTCCTTTCTTACACATACTACATTAATAATTGTAAATGTTTGCCTTTCGGACGTAAAGGATTTACGTCGCATAAAGAATTTGTACCAGATAGCAATTTAAAAAGATTAAAGAAAGACTAATCTCTGAATGAAAGGTGGTTATAGGACTAATCCTATAAACAACTTTCCGTTGTCTTTACTATAGTTCTTTTTTAAATGTCTTGTTTATCTATAGAAAAACTGTCTGTCTAAATGTTACGATTTTTTGTAACAAGAAAACCATGCTTCTATTGTGAAATTTAATTTGCCATGTATCTCTAGTTTGGAAAGCCTGAAAGGCTGTTACGCTGCAAATTGATTCGAATTAAAAACTGGGGCATTACGTGATGTCCTCAAAACTCTCGAATGAAAGTGGATTTTTATTTTATTTTCACATTGTTTTTCTTCATTCTACGCTTGATGAGAACTTTTAATGTTTATGTCTGATTCCTTTGTTTGTACGGGTACTATGTATAATAGATACTTACTTTAGATACGTATCTATATAATCTTAAGTATACTTAACTATTGTATTTTGCGACAACATTTAAAACAAATTTCAATAAAATAAAAGCAAATATAAATACTTAAGTATGATTCCTCAAGTTGGATGACCATTAAAATGGAAAACTACTCGATTTATTACTTAACTTGGATACTTATTTTACGTATTACTAACAGTTTGTGTATTAGCCCATCCTAATAAATAAGGTTTAGGATCTTTTAAATACACTACAACACACTACTAGGTCCATATAAAAAGTAAAGTATCGCAATAAAACACAAACCACCAGATAACATCACTAATCAATTTATGCCAGTCTAAATAGATTTAAAAAAAACAAAAGAACATCAATAACTAAGTTCTTCCCACGGAATCAAACCAAATTACTGGGCAATAAAAAATAGAGAACAATTTCGCGAAAGCAAGAGTAGATAATAGAAAAAAAAGCGAAATTAGACCAGATTACTGAGCTGGCAAAAAGTAGAGTAAACGCATTATTTTTCTTTCGCAAAATCTAATCTTAATCGATAGTTTATCCGCTTGTATACTTTTTTGTCTCATCTGAAAAACTACATAAACTTCATTACAATTTAAAAGCGGACTAATGGTTATTAATTTATAAATGCGGGCTATTTCGTATTCATTTCTACCATTCTGCATTCATTTTCATTATAGTACGATAAAATGAAATGATTAATTAACATTATGTACCTAGTGGGCCTAGTTCTACCTAGTCTAGTAAATATTGTCATATTTCATTTAGAATTCTCATTACTCAGATGTGCCAATCAGTGCGTCCTACTGACCCATCCTTAATTTTATTGTCCTTCCACAATGACAACGTAAGCTAAGCTTTCACTTCAATAGAGGGCAGTACTTGGCTTAGTTTTAGAAAAATATGTCCTAAGTTTTCGATTTAAATTAATCTATCGTATTTAAGTATGTACTTCATTATCTGTAAGCTGTTAGGGTAGATACTTATCATTTCATACTTATTATTGATCCCTTTAGCAAGTTAGTCTCACTATCGGCATGGAGAGTTCAACTTCCTAAAATTCATGGTACATCGCAACCGCAGTCACAGTTGACCTAACCCGTTGACCTAGCCCATCAAAAATATCTAGGCAATGAAAACTTGAAGCTCTCTCATCGACTTTTAAACTTAGCTAAATATCGATTTTATCACTCGATCAACAGCGGTCGTTAAACCGTTTAACCTTTTTCATGATAACCATTTAGAAAAATAACTATTAAAAGAAAATTTTATATCCCATATTCGCCTTAAAAACGTTGAGATGGACTAGACATTTATTCATGGTTAAAATTAAACAATTAATGTATAAGATCAAATTTAGAAAGTCACATCACTATTACTAGGTAGCTGCTAAAATATAAATAAGATTCTTACGTATTATTTATACACAAATCAACACCACAGGGGCCAGGGGTCACGTACGCTACATAAAAGGGCTACCACATAATTAAACTTTCCAATAAATAATAACGCACATGTTCGTACCATGGTTTATTACTTTAATAACTAAATCAAGCAACAAAGAGGTTCAGATCAATTCACAATCACAAATCGAATTAGTATACAAATTGTAATAACTTGCTCTCACCGGTTACTCACCTCACGATCAATCGAAGATGATAGCTGCATGTTACAGATCTTGCGCATGCGTGCTCCGCTTGAATTAGAACTTGCGCGCACGCTTTCAATGTCCGCTCCATCCGAACGTAACTGCACCGCACTTAATAGTGCACTAACAACGCATAAAAATATCATATTGCTAATTTATGATTCATTTAACTCGATAGCTATGAAATAAAATTAATTCAAACTGATCAACGGTTTATTTACGATTTCGGAACAAAGCCATACGATATTGGCAGTGAATATTAAAATCATGGACATTGGTAGATGTAGCTGTTTTTGTAATATCTATTAACGGAATGGCTAATAGATCTAACAGTTTTATTCATATCATATACTCAATCTGTAAACATAAAAAATGGTATAGGTAAATGCGACTCGCTGGAATACTTTTAATCAATCCATAGTACCACACACTAAAGACTTTAAGTTTAAAATTAGTCATAATCAGCCTACATTCTTCAATTTGTTACCAAAGGCTATCTTTCAATACCCATTACCGATTTGAATGACCCAACCTAATCTCAGTACAAATCTTCAAGATAAACTTTCTTTAAATAGCAATGATTGCTGTCAAAAGCAATTTCTGCTGATCAAGTCACACAAGCGAAAAGTGGACAACATGACAAGCACAATGCCTAATAATTTCTATAATTTCTGACCTAGTATAATGTAGGTAATAGAAAATAGGTACCAGCCTACCTAAATACCTAGTTATGGGTAGATACAGATTCCAGGTATGGGACATCCGAGTAAATTCTGAAACTACGACAACACGGTGTGGGCTAAATTTTCTTGGGTCTAACTGCTATTCTCAAGTCACCTGTAAAATTGTGAAGATAATGGCAATTTGCTTAAAATTCCAGCTGATGATGAAAATTCCTTATGATTTTATTGTCATTTTAACGCTATTTTACTTATATGCCTTTCGTTGGTCAAGCAAGGAATATACTCAAATTGGACAAACTAACTAAGAAGTACCTGCTACTTAGAACTTCGTGCTTGCTACTACTACTACTACCTACCTAGAATTAGATAAGATAATAAACAATAGGTGAGTTTTATGTTATTTTCATGTCTTTAAATACTTTTTCTCAGTAAATGCTTAATTATTATTATTTATTCATGTCTTTCCCACACACAGGATCATAGGATCAAATGCGCAGAAAATTGCTTTGCGCATTTGACATTTCTGTAAATGAAATGGAGCATATCTTTATTGACCGACTTAAGTAATTAATTATAAGTGCTTAGGGAAATGCCATTAGGTACCCCAAGGTAATGATAATAAAATAGGTAAAACAATGATAATGGCTTGTAATATCTATAAGTACTTATTTATTAAATAATAGCTATTATAGTTACGCCATAATTGCTTACTTACGAGATCTATGGACTATAAACTTTTAGGTCAAGAAAAATATGCAAGTACCTAAAGAATAGTTACTATTATGATGACAACATATAAAAGGATCTTACACTACTTAATGCACATAGGACGTAGCCATACTAAATTTGAATTCTCTTTAAGTAGTCCTATTTTTGTTTTGTTTGGGAAAAATAAGATAGCATACATCTTTTATAGTCAGACTAACTGTCTTTATTAAGTCTATTGTGAACCTCTGCTTACCTGTTCATTTGCACCTTCGTTACCGATTCTAAGAACTAAATAATTATGTAGTTTTACATAGGTTATCATAATAGTACTATCTAAAGGATGACACGAAACAAAAGCGGTTGGTAACAACAATACAAGACGGACAGCCGCAAACAGGTTGTTAAGTTCAACACTCGACAGGCACAACAATCGATTACGAATCGAAAATCAATTATTTCCCACGCTTCGGCTTATCTTTTCTTAGAAAAAAAACAAAATTTGTTCAAGTAACTAATATTTATTTACATTTAATATTTAGTGTTAATGTTGGTGCTTTGGTATCTAATCTAGTATTCAAGTATTTAATAAGTTAACTAGCATGTCGGTCGCAAATATGATGAAACTGCAAAATAAGAAATTCTTCTTATTCTTATATGTAATTATTATATTATGTTATCGGCTTTAACGTGCCTGATTGTCGCGCTGCTTGTCGCGCTCAGTAGCAGCGCGACAATAGCCGCGTCGTGTGTCGCGGAATGCTGCTCATGAATATGAGCCTCTAGCATGACTTGAAACTAGTCGAGTTCCTCGTCAAACAGTTACGTGAGTAAGCCGATAACATATAATAATTAATTTAGTATGTCTCACGAAATTACAATAAAAAGGTACGCGCTACGCTGAATTATGTACCTACCAATTTGTCACGTGCAACTCTATCTACCCTAAAGTCGTTATGTGTTATTTCAATAATGACGTCTTTCACATTGTTGTTGTAAAGCTATTTTGATCAACGAGTTATTTACTCAATTATCAAGAAAATAATTTGCATTTTATGACTTGTAGTGGAATAACTGCAAGATGTTTCTTAGTTACCAAGTAATTATTTGTACGATGTTTTTATTTTAATTTATTTCTGCAGATAAAATTTATTTATTTATCATTTATATACACCACACAAGGGAAAATAAAATAGAGCTTTATGTAATTTTAACAATTATATCTGAATGAATGCAAGTTAGATTTTCATGAACTGACTCTATTCATATAGGTAAACTACGTATGTAGCTGGTTGCAACGTACTATTTTTTTTTAATTAACTTTGATAAGTACAGACGTTGGACAAAACATAATAAGGTAGGTGATTTTATTATTTTAAAGGCGGCAATATTTGAATTTAGTAAAAGAACGCGATGTTGTTCTGTTCTAGTCATTTAGAGCGTGACATCACTAACAACGTGTTATTTGTTTTATTTTGCTAAGTACACGTTCAAGTTATATCCCGGCGGGCGATTTAATTAATCCGACGATATTTTGATATAGCTACACCATACGCGAATAAAAATAAGATTTCAATATAGTAAATAATACATTACCCGTCGGTGTTCACTCACGCTTGCAATCACTAGACCAAGAAGTCATTAATATTTTCATTTTCTATAATAAAACCAGTTTAAACTAGACAGCTTATAAATTAAAACGGCGAACAATTATATTAAATTGTCATTACATTTACTTAAGCAATTGAGTTCCAAGACGGTAATTATACCTACTTAAGCTAGTTATATCTATACAATAAAGGCCTGGGAATACGATAAGGTACCGTGGGAGTGTGCGACCGACTCTAATCTCTAAATTAAGGAAGTGTTAATTTGTTTGAAGATACTGCAAACGACTTGATTAGACATATTATGAGATGAGAGTTCCGCGTCGCACTGCAATTACGACGCGAGATTGAAAACTAATGGACATGATTTTGTATCTGAACGCATTGAGATTGTCATTGTAATTTATAATCATTATGATTATCTGGGTTTAATGGAGCCGTGCAAATAGCTTTACAATTTAGAACTTGTTCGTCAACTGGCGAGTTTCAAACTCGCGAGTTATTATGGTCTAATATATAACTGCAAAATTAAAAGAAACCTGCGCTATTGATGAACACGCGAGTTTAACACTCGCCAGTTGACAACAAATTTAGAAATAGTTCTAATATTCATTTCATATCAACTTACACAAATAATGATTTCATAATTTAGAATTAAAGTCTCTAAAAGCCCGAGTTTTAATCGACGATAACAATCGACTCTCGACAAATCTCAATAATCTAATACAAAACTATAGAGCTTCTTATCTCATCTTCAGGGATTTTACGTAGGCCTAACTAATTCATTGTTTATAACGTGTGACCAAACGCGAACAGCAGCTGATCTACATAATTATATTGTTAAAATAATAGAGACGTGGTTTTAAAAAGAACGAGTGTAATGAAATGCACTTCTGTGATACATCCATACTCAAGCAGACAACGACGTAACGAAACCGTTTGAAACGCGGAATCAATTAGTTCCCCGAAACAACTCTTCACGCCCAATAACCAGAGTAAAACCGTTTTAGAAAAAAAAAACCGTTTAAAAGTCTGCATAAAAATTTACATACAAGCAAGTGAGAGATTATCTTTCTTCGTCCGGATGTTTCCGCACGATGCTCTATGCCAACGGTCAAATGACCCCCGTGCCTTACCGAAAACGATAATCAACCGACACACTTCTACAATGTACAATCCAATACGCATCTGTAAGGCAATGAAATATACGCCTTCTTTATTGACTCAGTAATGTATATTGTACGATTCATAGCAGTTGGAGCATGAACCGTGATAAAGTGTATAAAATCGACTTACTTTCAACGACGCCGCATCACCCGACCTCACGTTCACGGACCAAATGATGTGGTATGGTTCGCTTCATTTACAAAACCGCAACCACACTCATAATCCTCGTCAACTACGCTATTCCCATCTTGATACTTTGAAAGTCAAACGATCACTTTGAAGTACAGTTCTGTGTAAAAGTAACTATATCAGTGACTGAGATGTTACTTATTCCTAGACTTTCAGGTTCCTAATAAAAGCTATAGCTTCTGGGTCCTCATAAACTACTGAATGTAAACTGTCTTTCATATTTTCTGGTATGTAGTTCCCTTACCTAGGTAACCTATGTCACCTTTTCCCAAAACATCAAAAAGGTCAATGAGCCTTCTTTAAAACCACAACCATTTAATAAAACTTACCGACACAACTTCAGGAATCATTAATTGCTACAACGTGGTGTTTTCATCACGTAAAAAATTAAATACAATATTATTTTCTCAACATCCGATGAGCTTTTCCGCGAGATAATCGCGACCAGTTTCGTTGTGGTCAACTTTGATCGCTTCTAAGCTATCATTACACTGATTTCTAGAATTATGTGCGTTTAAGCGATATCCACTATCGATATAAGCTTAGACCATCGGGCATTAGTTCACAAAAAATTGTGGCCTCGCGTAACTATCGTTTGCAACACTGTATTACTTACTTGGAATATAAAACTTGGAAAAAGACTATAGAAAGTGCACGAGTAAGCACTGGATAGTGGACATATTCTCACTAAGAAAATATAAAAGATAAACACCTTTGTACCTATTCTGGGCACCTTGACTTTTACAAAAGAAAAAATGGTATTTCATTGTAAGGAAAGATATCTTATTAGGTCACTCCACATACTTTAGGTAGGTATGCATGAACGACACGCTTCTAGTTGTACACTTGTTGTTTACTTAAGGCGAAAAGTAGAATCACCCTGTCTTCTTTACTAGTACAGAGCACCAGAACTTACCTACTGATTATCATATTCAAATCAAAAACTTGAAAGCTGCAACTCAGATCATTAAAATCACTTTAAGTAGGTACACGTAATCCACCAGCAACATCGATTAACTTTTACTCTTCTACAACCAATCAAATAAAAAACGTTTATATTAATATATTTAACAATGGCAGTACAGGACTATATTGCGATAGCCATCTGATACACGAAGTATGTTCTACCGAGTCCCACATAGATCTGTTGGAGATTAGCTTCAGAGTGTTAGTGAACAATGTGAAAGGAAATTCGTGTATGTGTCTAACAATACCTACATTCAATTAACCTCCTAATTGTTTGATGGCGTGTTCGTCTTCCTTCCTACAAATTGAATGCTCATTGTTACAGTTCCGAGCAGCATTCGCACAAGACTACGATGGTACGTATTCACCGTTATTCACTCTTTTATACGTCGTATAGTGTATCCTAAATGCTTCTTCAACATTTGTGTCAAGACCTCCAATTTGATATAAGGCCAAAATACGAGTATTAAATTCTTTACCTTACCAAAATAGATGAGGACATCAACTTAACCTAAGACCACTTTTGAATTACCAACAACGTCAATATGACACTTAATGGGAGATAGTTAATAAGTATAGTCATAAATTAACAAGAACAAAAGACGCATCTAAGCGTAGACAAGTAATAACTAACTTAACCGTCCGTAGTAGCCAAGAACTATAATTACCTCAATAACGAAAACTCGTAAGTGGTTAACTACTGGTCGGCAGATCGAAGGGGAAATCTCTTTGCTTTCTATGATTTTGAGCAAATGGAATAATTGACTGAATAGTACTCTGGGCTGGACGATACATCGCTGAGTAAAGTACCGTAGCCCGGGTCGTAACCGTGGGTTCGATTCCGTCACGGAATATAAACGACACAGGATAAATCATTATTTAGAGGTTAATAGCGTCTAAATAACGGCCAACCTATCCGTCGATAAATTTATCTATAAGGATTGTTATATGATGCCAAAATTCTTCCGACAATGAATTGTTGACATGGGCCGTTAAAAATCTAAAAAGGTAAATTGCAATTGTTGTCTATTTCAGTGACGGATATTCAGTGCACATTTGCGAGTGGAGGTACAGGTTTACGGGACTCTGTCGCAGCTTTGTTGAGGAAACCAGAAGGGTTCCGAGGTGCACCCTTATTCGCTGATGACCGAGCCACGGATCCTGTCGCAGATCCTGTATGTCAAATAAGACCAGAACCCGAAGATCCAACTGGATTACTCTATAGGCTACGGATCACAGATTTCACAAGATGTGGCGTGCTCAAACGAAACGTAAGTTATTTTTTTAAAAAGGTCAATGTCGGTAGTGCAATCTCTTCCTCGCTCTGGTCATTTAATCAATACCCTTACCTTGTCAGATATTTTCAATAAAAGTTTATATGTGCATACGAGAAGGTTACTTTACTTTTTTAAATCTCTTCGTAACATAGTATTTTTACGACTTTTTCCTTATGTGTGTCTATTTTTAAAGTTGAAAGATAACGAGAAATTGTCATGACGCACAACTTGGACTAAAACTTTAAATTTGTTAAATATTCATATAGTAATTCTAAGTATTTACGACGAATTAGAATAAATAAAGATAGTTAAGTACTTGTATTAGTAATTAAGTAGCTTTATAGTCTAGATTCGCGAAGTTTAGACTCGATCAAGTCTAAGTGCAAAGCTCATTAAAATCAAGGAAAACTTATTCGACTCGAAACTCTCCAATCGTATCTACTTTCTGCCAGTAGTTTAACGAGGCAGACGAAATTACCATTTCACATCTTTTGTATTCATCTTCACACATTAAATTAAACTGTTTAGCATTTCGAACATTAGGCGATGAGTATATTCCGGAGCAGTGTGCTGGTGCCGTACCGTGCGAAATAGTGCTATTGTTCGTCAAGTTAGCGTTAAGTTTCGTGCAGTCACCGCATGCATATAATGATAACATAGACTGGGTGTTGTGTCATCAGCAGATAATAACGTATTCCGTTACTAACAGTAGAGGTTTGCAAGTGGCCTACACAACGAGCCCCTCAGCTGATATATTATTAACCGCTGAGACCGGTACAGTATTGAGGTAAAGAGAAATCTAAACCACGTGTGTCAATACGGGAGTATTGCATCGATTGAATACAATGCATGCCACTTAACTCGATACTGACATTCCCAATAATTGTGACGTTCGATCTAGATCTAGGTTGAAGAAATTAGATTGATCTGTATGCTCATTTTTACAAATTAGTATGATAGGCGATAATAAATACATCGCAGTCTGCGCAGCCAATAAGTAGTTTATATTTCGTTCAACTCCAATTTTCCTCAAACATAGGCATTTGGAGTTTAAAATTATCAAAGTAACATATCAGTTAACATTTTCCCGTCAATAATTTAAAAAACAAAACAACAATCGCTCACTTCACCAAAATGTACCCAATGCATTTCAATTAGTAACTTATTCGTTTAGCAGAAGAATTTTCCTGCATATTTAACAAATATGGCGCCGGGAAAGTACCTCAAGTAACCCAGGTTACAAGTAGGTAGTATCGTATCGAACTGGTTTACCTGTTTGCCTATAAATACCACAATAATTCATTTCTCTTGCCCTCGGCCACCCGGTAACTGGCTTCGAATAAACTTACACTTGTTTTCACAGCGAAATCTAGGACCTTTGCCCAAGGGATTATGACCTATATTTGCGTGTTCCTTACATCAATCACAATTTCACTAAAACAGGATTTTAAACTTTTAATTTTCCCACAAATTATTCTTAGCTGTTCAAATACACACTCAATATGTTCAGATTCTAAATGGAAAGAAGACTTAACGAACTAGGTAGTCGATGCAAACTACTAATTACTTAGCTTTAATTGGCTACAGCCTCACAATTATAGTGCTGAAAGTAATTACCTATTCATTATGCTTTACTGTCTATGAAAGCGCGATACAGAATTTATTGTTTAATTGCAATTATCTACTGGTGTTCAGCGCGTTAGCCTAGAAAACGCGAGTTCTGCTGTAGTGGGTCTTGGTCAATGTCGGGCAAAATGGGGTACGCAGTTTACTACGAGGCACATAAATACATGATACTAACATAGTTTTAAGTTTTATTTACTAACAAGTTTTTGTATATGACGTATATACCTATGTTAGTTTAAGGTATATATCTATGGGACATAGTTGCCTGATTATAAAGGTTTAAAGAAAAAAAAAAAAAAAAAAAAAATGTTACTATTTAAGCTTTTATTATAATAAGCTTTAATTATAATTTTATTGTCTTTACTATTAAAGGCAATAAGTTGTTGTAGATTTTGTAGTCATTGCAAGTTTCACACAGTGGTTGTAATTTTAATTGATTTTTCTTCAAACAGGGGTTTGTCCACGTGCGAGTATGGTTCCCGCAATTCCCAGGCGTGGTTATGCAGTCAGATCAAGAGCTGATAATAATGTGCAAGCCTCCAGAACCGACCATCATTGAAAACAAGGCCGCGGGGTTCGCTGGCAGTTTGTGAGTACCTGAAATCATCAACTAAAACCAAATCCCCTATGCTTTTGTAAACTATGGTTTGAAATATAAAGTAAAAACTAGGAAACCGTTTGTAGGTATTACTAGCGGCCCGTCTCCGTTTCGCCCAAGTGCTATCCCCCACTTTCTCAGTGAATTTATCGATATTTTTCTTCTATAAAAACCAGCATTTTTGGTCCAACCGTTCTCGAGTTTGACCTTAGCATCACGTTTTGCAACTAAATTTTATTACCTAAAAGTTTATTTTTAAAATGTCTTCAGTCCTCACGGCGCGAGAGTGTCGGGAGTGGTGGAAGAGACTCCAGGGCGCTTGGAGTACGAGGTGGCGCTGTACAAGGAGGCGCCGCCCGTCACCAGACATAACAACCACTCCGTTGACTTGCCTGTTGATCAGGTAACTGGTGTACGTTCTTTTCTTCACTTTTTCTTCTATTCCGTCAATCAACTTATTGATACACCATAAAGTTAATGATGCTTCTATAATCGTAAATAATAAGTAGTAGTAGAAAAGATAAAATATTTTATATAATATAAATAATATTGAAAACAAATAAATAACATTGAACCGTTAATCGTGAAGGCGGTACCAATCGGCACGAAGCTCCAGTTGCGCGCGCGCATCAACCCAGACTCGGCGTGGCGGCACATCAAACTGCTGGAGGTAGCCGTCTCGCCTGACCCTGATCGACCACACGCGCCCGGCGCCGTGCTGCTCGTCAAAGATGGGTAAGTCGCGCAAAAATCTCACTTCTTATTTTACTTTTTCACGCGAATAAGGAAAATTATTCGAAATCTGCCACGAATGCGTTTAGTTTCGGTTGGATTACATTAAAATAAATAGAGTTGCACACACAACTTTCATATTTCTTTGTCACAGTCCTCAAAATATTAGAATAACCTATTCTACTATTTTACCATCATCGCATCGCGTCTCTTCTTGACTTTGACTCTAACTCTAAGATTAGGCAAATTGATCTCGGACTTTCTTGTTTTACACAGATATATGTGTAGTTCACTTGTAGTACTTTATAAGTGTAGTCCATATGTATAGAATACACGTATAAAGTACTGAAACTTACTCCTAACCTCTTGCGGATTTCCATATGAAAATTATTTCTCCAACAGTTGTCGAAATCGAGACTTCGCCTCGATAATCCCGCACCAGCCAGCTCGCTACCGAGAGAGACATAACGAGGTCTTCCTAGACTTCGAAGCATTCCTACTCGCTTCCATGAAGGAACGGTCTACGCTTTGGATCCACTCACAAATCAAGGCTTGCATGGACGCTGCTGACTGTCAACCGGACTACTGCTTGGACTTATTTGAACCATCAGGTATTTTTTCTTATCTCTATATTACTTGTTAACTACGGTGCTACGAACTGTCTATCTATCTAGGTATTAAACATTGAACCACCAAGTGGACAGTAAAATAACGATCTAGAAATAATACGTAAAACGTTAATAAGTAATAGAGCTATTTAAATACTTTTCGCTCATCGATCCACTTAAATGTAGAGCTATTATTACTTCGATACAATCAGAAAAAAACGTATGTTTTATTTCAATAAGCCACAACAAATCAATTTCATTTGATAGGAACATCTACAATAACAGTCGTAATAAGTATTAAATGTAATTACATTTATTTATTTTATAGGTCACGGTCGTCGACGAAGATCGCTGGCTGAGGGTTCCCACAGTCACAACATCACGAGTTCGGCATTAGTGGCTGACAACTCTACGACTCCATTCACACGGTTTAAAGAGAACTTGGAATACTCAGTAGTGATGCCGGGGGAGCTGTTCCATAGAACTCCTATAGAGGCCACGTGCGCCACCTCCATGATGGTCGCTGTTGCTTTGGGAGCTCTCCTGTTCATGTCTGCTTTGCTAGTAAGTTTTTTATTTTATGAACTTTGCTTTTAAATACGACATTTTGTATACTCGTAGCCATAATAATAGATAGGTAGTATAGTCGAGTATATCATAAGAGTATAACACGGGTTCAGTGAAGTAAATGGCCAAAAGGAGGTCCACGATACCTACGGTCCATCTCTGCTCCCCTTCTTACCTATATGGAAATAAAATGTAATGTACCTACCTAAACACTCAACTCATATGAAAGGAATTGGTAACTAAGAGTCAAGTAAAGAGTATTTGACTCTTGCTATTAATACGAACTGCAACTAAATTGTATCTGCCTACAAAGTATAAACAAGGAGAGCACTTTTACGCGTCAAATTATTATAAAATAAAATCTACATGAGATCGGCATA
Source organism: Spodoptera frugiperda (assembly GCF_023101765.2). Classification (NCBI taxonomy): domain Eukaryota; kingdom Metazoa; phylum Arthropoda; class Insecta; order Lepidoptera; family Noctuidae; genus Spodoptera; species Spodoptera frugiperda. The sequence continues at coordinate 5,054,866 of NC_064215.1, forward strand.
AAGTTCTGTATACTAACATAAGCTAAATACCAGTATGGTCATAGCGTACTTAATTGATTTTATTCGCTATTCTTCGTATGATCATTTAGTTCTTCCATTTACGGAAGGCATAATTGAAGAGTCATGGACAAATTATGCCGCATTCCGGCGAAGGTACCGTAACAAAGTATAGGATGACTCTCTAGTAGTTCCTTTTCAGGGGCGTAGTTAGCATTGATCTGCCGTGGTATCAATTATGGCTATGAGACATTGATTTATGCCCCAGACGAAATAGCAATTTGATTCCTAATATTTTTATTAGGAATTTTATGCCTCATGTTGAACTTAGTTACTCAAACTTATAATTAGGAACTATAAGCCCACGTATCCTCTCGATATTTTCCTTCAACCGTGCAATCCCATTCTCAGACTCCGTGCTATTGCCGAGATTGTGAAAACCGAAATTTAAAAAATACAATTCGTGGCGGGTTATTTAAGAAAGCCAATTTGACTTTAAATATTGACCTTATTATTTCCAGATGTGCTACTTAGCAACGAAATTGAACTCTACGATGCTGAAGAACAGCAGTCTACAGTCACCATCAGGGAAGGGATTCGAGCAGATCTTGCGGGAGTTGGCGCATCACTCATTACCAGATACTGGGTACACTGGACGACCAACCGTCCAGTGATCATAGACTAAGCATTTAAAAAAAAACTGTGAAAAACTCATCGGTTTATCTATTTCCTTGAATAGGTGATCGATTTTTCCCAATAGCATTTAAGTAGGTAGTAGGTATAGTTTTTTAATAAGTTTTTCCACTCTCTGTAAGCAGTTTATGTATGTAGGTACATCTGCTTTTACTAAAATGTTTGAATGAGCTAAGAATTTAATGCTGGTTGTAATATTTCGTAAGTTAAATCTAACTAATAGGAAAAGAATCTCAATAAAAGGTAATTGCAGCCTGCATAATTGTAAAAAACACGTAACGCTCAGCAAAAACAATTAAATTATTTTTTAGCAATAATAGGGCATTAGCATGGACGCCGCAAATTTTAAGAGTCCAGGAACATTTTAGTTTCTTTGAACCAGAATTTCAAATGACCTTGCACTGATAGGAACAACAAGAATTTTAAGGATAGTACATCCTGTTATGTACCTACTGTTACGTGAATTTAATAATTAGTTAAATTAATTTAATTTATTACTTATGACTGAAAAATCGCAAGTTGATATCTTTGCAGATAACTTGGTAATTTTTTCAGTCATGACTGTCACATGAATAGTATTAATAATTTAATTTTATAATAATTTATTTCCGAGAAGAATTATTATGTAAGTGTAAATTAAGTTGAAATAAAAGAAAATAAGTTTTAATTGGTTTTTTATTATGTTTTTCAAAGCCGAAACGAACTCCTTTATATTTATGTGTATACCTAAGTAAGTACTCTTTGTAAAGAGAAAGAGAGCACGGCGAACGTACGTGAGTTCGATTCTCGCGTTATTAGACAAATACTTAGTGCAAATGAGTAAATTGCCATTATTAGGAAGGTATAGTTTGTTAGTATAAAGCACAGAACAGAGAAAAAGAAGTAGAAGTAGTATGTAGGCGGGGCACGCGTAGCCCCTGATAAGTACAGATATGCTTATGTTCGTCATTTAGACGTTTGTACGCATATCAGTCTTCGTTGGACTGTAATAACGTCAACTAGACTTGGAAAATAGCGTCAAAAATCGTAAAAAAATATAAAAATGACGAAATGTGCTATTTTATAGTGAAAAGATGAAAGCCATGACAAAAATGTGCCTAGTAGTGGTATATCGTATCATCGGTAAGTGCTATTTTATTTTATTTTAATTTATATTTGGCTTGAAACTAGTGACATATATTTTTTTTAATCTACAAACTAAATATAAGTTTATGTCTAAGACGATAGGGTCTACTTTCTTTTAAACGGAAACCTGTTGTTCTAGAAGATTTCATTCGTGACATCTAAAATTTTGCTACCCGTTTAGGGATTGACATTATCGATAACAAGCTGTCGATATAATTAAAACTTTTTATTACGAATATAGATAAATACAAAAAAAAGATAATAAGTAAATATAAACATTAATTATGTTGTTTTAGATTTCCGAAGTATCCAGAAATAAAAGGAAAATGGATCGAGATGACTGGAAGACAAAATTGGTTTCCTGCCACTAACTAGTACAATTTGTTTGGACCATGTTGTACAACAAGATATTATACTATGAGTATAACCGAAAAAAATGCGCAATTTTTGAATATAAATAATCAGTTAAATTTCCAGATTGTGCAGGCAGAAATACCTAATCACTTTATGTAATATTGGCCACCAACTGAAGGGAAGTAACTTTGTTTAATGTTCAGTTTTATTTTCTAGTTTTTGTAACATACGATCATAATAAAAAATACTTTATACAAGGTGTAACAAAATACCCATATACATCAAGAAGCCCTGATGAATACAGGTTGAATAGAATCTCTAGACAAAGTTTCAGCTTAAAAAAATTAGTACCAAATACTTGGTATCGCATAGTTCTTGATTTCAAATCATACAAACGTGTCACAACCCTGCAGGGATCACTCGCTAATATTACGAAACATTTTTTCTGTCAATCTGATCACCTAGTACCTGTCTACCTAATTTTGATTCGCGCGTCGGCGCGATTGGAAAAAATTCATAACATGGTACCATGAAAACATGAGTTTAAAAAACCCTTCCCGTATCGTTTGTTATGTTATCTAGAAACCGTGCAATTGATATGTATACCCCCTTTTTGTTACACGTTGTATATAAATTGTAATTTTTTATTTTTGCAATACAAATTTTGTTAGAATACTATGAACGGCATGTGACTCTTCCCGAGTTATATGTACTTAACTAAGATCATAAAGACACCACTGACAAAATGGTGAAGGAAAACGTCCTGAGGAAACCTGGGCTCATTATTTTCTAATTACCAAGGAGAGATGTTTATTCCTATAGAAATTTGATAAAATATTATAATGAATTAAAATGTGTTGAACATTTTAATTATATCTATAAGTTAGCTTTCGATATCGAAACATCACTAGAGAAAAAACAAGCGATAAAGTAGCTCGTTAAACAAATGTCAACCTTAACATGATAGCAATACAGCGTAATTGAATGCATTTATGATAGTTACATCTAGCGTCGAGTAGCAGAACTTGTTAGTGAAATTATGTTGCATTGAAAAAGAAGATTCTTTATTTTAAAATTAGTAGACAAGAGTCAACTCTATTTATATGCAATTAATGTGTTTTTTTCAAAGTGGTGACGGCTGATTTAAAGGCCATTTAACACGGACCAGTCACAGAAAGATTTTGCTAGTGTGACATATTATGATTATCCTGGATATGTGTTAATTTGGGCGTGGCTTCAGAAAAATTGCCACGCTGGTTCTGATACTAAGACAAGCGGTATACTATTTCTATCTCTTCTTCTCTATTCTGTGGTATAAAGATAAATAAGCACAAACCACTACGACATCTCCACTCCAACCTAGCTAATCAAACACTTAAAACATCTGACTAGATACAGATTTGTTCCTAATATGTTAACGCTTTTGGTGGAATGATAAAGGTGTCGATATGAAAAACACCAAAAGAAAGAACAGAATTAGCATGTGATCGAATTATTTCAATTTTCGAACGAACAAGTCAATTTCAAACATCACAAATATCAGAATGTCATTCGTAGCCTGGCACGTTCCATCGAAATCTGAAGATATTTTTAGCAATTTTTTTCTGCTGTTTCTTTCGTACGCATAGCTCTATCCTGCTGTCATGTGTCAATGTCATAATAACGTTTGTTTTTAAGTGATCAGCAAAGCTGGCTTGTTTATAGTTTATTTTAAATATATCTCTAATTCAGGGTAAACTTAAATAAGAATGAGCAAAAGAAGTGGTGCTGTTATGGCTGCAAATCTTAATTCAAAGAAACCAAAGCTCTGGTCGCTGGGTTTACTAGAAACTATGAAAGATCCCGAAAGTATTGTGAAAAAATCAAAACAAGTTGTTGTTATCAAAGATAAATATCCCAAAGCCAAAATTCACTACTTAGTGCTGCCTGAAGCTGATATTAATAGTATTTATGCGTTAAATAAGAGTCATGTAGAACTTTTGGAAGAATTTGGAGAAATATTTGAAGAGATCGAGAAAGAAGAAAAACTGCCTTTAAAAGCCGGTTTCCACGCTGTTCCCAGCATGCAAAGGCTACATATGCATATCATAAGCACAGATATGGTGTCACCTTGTTTAAAAACAAAGTTGCATTGGAATAGCTTTACTACTGAATTTTTTAGACCTTATGCAGGTAAGTTTTACATACTCATAACTTTGGTTGGGACAAAATATGGTGATAATATGGTATGGTAGTATATGTAGTACGTATGGTTGGTAGTAGTATGGTGATAATAAATAGGTGTAAAAGTGGGTTATTAGGTTTTTAAATAAAAAAATATTATACAGACTTTGTTTAACTATATTTTGAATGAAAGTTTGATTTTCTTTTAAAATAGCATTTACAGTTGTTTTTTTTTGCATTGTATACAAAACTAATACATTTTGTTCTATATTTTATGTCTTCTCACAAAGTCCAATTTCATTTGTTACAGATGTTTTAGAAGAATTAAAAGAGAAAGGTTGTATTACAAAAATGGCACCAGAACTAGTACAAAGTTGTAAATCAAGGGAACTTCAGTGCAATCAATGTTCTTACAAACCAAAAACTATGCCACAACTGAAAGAACATTTACTAACACATCTAAAAAAGGAAGAGAATTGATCAGAATATTAAACTACTTATTTACTAAATTATTTTGTAAAATAAGCATTACATGCTACAGATAAATCTCATGTACTTTTGTATTAAAAAATAACTATTTAATCCATCAATAACATTTACAGGATATATTTTTTTGTCATGTACAACTTGTCAATTTAGATACACCTATCTACATGTATAAATTAAAGTTCAAGCCACCACATTACTTTAAAATGGTGTTCATACCAATTTGGTTCATGGACATCATAATTACACAAAATAAAATTGTATACAAAAAGTCAAGATATTGCTACAAATCATAGTATCTTCTCAAGTAATTACAAATTACATACATAATTACATTTCATAATACATGTAAGTGCAAAATGTTGAATTATAATAATTTGTTGAAAACATCTTGATTCTATTAAGTTTTAATTCATTATGATTTATTAAAATTCCTAAGAAAAGACATTGCACATCATTTATTGCCTAAAATTTCCTGCAGTTTAGTTATATAATACAATATACATAATGTTATGCTTTTTTTTTTCATTCTAAAACTAGGAATTGAGCTAAACTTATTATTCAGTCCACATTACAGTGGTTTATAAAGGTTCAAACTAGAAAGTGGTGCAATATTAGTAAGATAAATATTATCTTTACTATAAAGACTTTTTGCTAGGTGTTTTCTTTTCTAACATTACCAGACTCAACTATGTATTATTAATACATAAATTAATCCTTGTAAGGTAAGATATAAAGTACATTATTGTTAAATTAGTCAAGAGATAAACTCCCAACACGAGTGTATTTAGAACTAGGACTATCTTCATCTAATACAGAAGTCTCAGCACTACTACTTCCATCTTCTGAAACATTATAAATGGACATGTTTCTTCTCTTGAATAATTTCTTCTTCCCTTCCGACATTGGTGTTCTACATTCATAAATCAAACTGTCACAATTGTTTGCTGGTGTTGAAGTTTCTGGTGTAGATGTGGGTGAAGAGTTTTCATTTCCACACGGTGTGACTGGTGGTGGAAGACAGAGCGACATCTTTGATGACTTGATGGGAGTTTGCAAAACTGGTTTTGGTGCAGACTCAAAATTTTGACTTTCAATCTTCTGTTCATTAGCTTCAACACTTGGTCCTCTCATTTCTGTAGCTTCATCACTTGGTCGTCTCATTTCTGTAGCTTCAACTCTTGGTTGTCTCATTTCTTTAGCTTCAACACATGGTTGTCGCATTTTCCGACCAGACCTCGCCATTACAACTTGTACTGGGTCATCAATTCCAAGTTTCTCACATAGCTCAACTGTTTGAGGATTTAGCAATGGCTCTTGAGGAGTAATTTTTGGTGCATTTGGATTGAAAGGAGCGGCAGTCCTGACAAAACTATCTTCTGTTATTAAAAGACTTCCAAGTAAACTTCTCACTTTTTCTTTCTCTGCTTCTGTAGGAGTAAAGTCATACCTTTCATTTCCACCTGGACCAGGCATATGCTGATTTACATTTTTCACACCTAGCAAATGGTTTGTACTCCTCAAAATAGCTAGCCATTCAGCATCATATTTCAAGCACATGTCCCCATCATACTCGGAAGGTATATCTAGAATCTGTAGATGTCTTCGTTTCGGTAAACATTTGTCCAAAGCTAAGAACTTAGTCTCAGAATCTTCATGTTTGACAATTGCTGCATACTGGCAATGCAAATGTGCTGCAAACCAATATTCTGGTTTGAGAGATTGGAGTAACTTCATGGCTGGAACACTGCCTAGTTGACCAGACTCTATGTCTTCCCTGAAAGAAAAGTTTAAGAGCATGAGCATATTGCTACAAACAAAAGTAGAGAATAGTTACACACATCACACATACAAAGTGCAGTATTAGAATGCACAAAAACATAATGTCACTTGATGTAATATGAATAGGCTATTGTTTAAGATAAGATAAGAAAAGAAAGTAATTTACTAAAATAAAAAATAAAGATAAGAAAAAAATACCATACCTTAAAAATGTTTTGAAGTGCAATAACTTTTCTGTATTGCCATAATCAGTGATCCCTCTTGGCCAGTCATGGGAGAGCATAACATTGACTTTCTCTTTAAGCTGGTTTAACCTGAAGACTTCCAAGGATCTGACATGGTACACAGTTCTCAGTGAACTTTGATTGTAGGGCAGGCATTCCCAGTGTCCTTGTCCATAATCCTGACCTTTGTAAATTCCTGACATTCCTGGAAAATATAGATAAGAAATCTTTAAGTACAATAGACAAAAGATTAAAAAACAATGGGTCTTATCTCTAAGTTTCATTGATAACACAATACAATAGAATCAAGTTGTGTTTAGATCTTACCTCCAATTCTCAGGTCTCCAAACTTGACAACACCAGCTCTGCCCAAATAATAAATATTAGGAGCCACCCAGCCTCCATAGGGAAGCTCTTGCAAGTAGTTTGAAGCTTCATGGTTGCCTCCAATGAATATTGTCAATATAGGAGCTCTTTTCTCACCACTGTAATATCTGCAATAAAATGGACAATGTTATTTGTAAATGAAGGAGAAAACAGTGTTACAATAATTACTTCAGTTAGATAATATTGGTTCAGATAATAAAATCACACAAAAATCTAGTTAGAGTTTCTAAAAATCTTACTTGTGAAATGAACACATATGCTGATATTTCTGTGGCACAGCCATAGCCCGCAGGTCCTCGTGGTTGCGAACAGCTTGGAAGTCACCGCAGCATATTAATAGATCGATCTTTATATCTTCCCTCCTCTGTATTGTTTCAATACACTCGTATATTTTTTCAAGCTCGCCATGGGCGCAACCTTCTACAGCGATTTTCATTTTTAATGATTAAACGCAATGTCCAATGTTGAGATCTTACGGTAACTCTTATATGTTTAGTAAAAAATACGTTTTACTAACGATATAATAATCATAACCTATTTTAAAAACACCACTAACACAATATAACCCCGCAACGCACAAGCACAACACAAACTGTAAACATTTTTATGACAGACTGACAGAGCAGAGACAAAAATGACACGTTCAGTGTGACCAGTTTTTAAAAATCCTAAATAGTGATGTGCTATTATCGATCTTTGAAGTAAATTAAATATCGATTTTTTACAGTACCTAGTTTGAAAATAGTAATAAAAATTAAAAAGTGATATTATGAATTTAATTAAATGAAATATATTAATTTTTAATCAATTTAATTACATTTTTACATTTAGTACAAAAAATCTGGTCACACCGGAAACGTCATTTTGGTCTCTATTTCAATTTTATGAATAAATAAAAAATAGAAGAAAGCCATTTTAATCATTTACTAAAACAGATTTATTCTCTACGTTTTCAATCATTTCATATTCATAAACAATGGATAAACATAAACAACCTACTTAGGTAGATACCTATACCTACTACTTAGGTATGTATCTGTTTTCTAGTAAGATACTCCGAATAGGTAATATTGGATCAGACATCGCAAGATAATCCCGGATAAACTTTTATGTGCATGTACATACCATGTTAAGCTGCGAACCGCCTTCATTAAGGTTTTTTTGGTGTGTTTAAAAATACCACGCGCCGCTAAAATATGCAATTTTCTGTACCTAAGTAGTCATTAACTCATTAGTTATACATAGCGATGATGATTTTTTATATAGGTAAATAGGTTAATTAAGTAATTATAAGTACTTAACGCGTGGTGTGCCATAATGCAGATCCTCGCGAGACACAATGTGTTTTCTATTGTGTGTCATATACCGGCAGACTAGTATTTAAATAATTAGGCACTGCTTACGTTAGCAGTGTGGTGACGACATCTTAATATGAGACGGACGGAGAAGACCCGTCTTCATGAACCACAATAAGAAACTAACTAACCCTTAAGAACCTACTCTACGTAGACTCCAACTCCTTCGGAACAAAAGGAAAGTTTGACGAAGAATGTTGTCTAGCCTGGGTGCTGTGTTTTTCTCCTGCAGTTGAGAGTTGACCGTTTTTATCTCTTGTCACCTCAAGGATATTGGGAGTTAGCACTATCCCCTACTGCCGTGAACGCTGCAACTACTTTCGATGTTGAAATAGTGTCATGATGCACAAGTCTAAATCTTAATGGCCTTTGGGTGCTAGTTAACATTGGTAATTCTGTTTACTTGTGTATATGAATGATAAATAAAAACGTAGCAAAGAGCGGAGCTATGTGAGATGGAACATGATTCACTCATTGAGGAAAATAGGCTGCCATGACATTTTCCAATATTGACAGTGTGTTCCAGCTCCAGAATTGTGACTGAAAACTATTCGTGGTCCTTAAAGCAAACTGTTTTAAACCATAAACCAAACAGTATCTAGTAATTGAGAACTACTTATCTATACAATCTTCACCGCATGTTAAAACCATTGAATAAAAACTGGCATTTTTTAATATGTGTGTTATTTTAGACCACAATCAAGCCCTTCGTGCGGATATCTTATGGTATTTTGACATGATTGAATAACAAATATACCTACTTACAAACTTGCTCAAAAACTCCAAGAACTTTATAAGATAAGTAAGATTAGTTGCTAAATATTCGGTGTGTAATGCTGATGTTGTGATAGGTGCAAACTTTGGGTGCTTACCTAAAGATCGGAAGGCACCGATCAACGATCTTGCATAAAAAATACCATGCCTCGTAAACGAGCCTAAAAGATAAATGCCTGCACCGACCGGTACCGACCACATTCGTAATGGCAACCTGTTTCTGTGTAAAGCTCCCACAATAATTAAAAACCTTAGAATATCGAATAGGTACTCTAAGTCAAATACAGACTATTCAAATGCTACGCGCAAAGGTTATGGCCGACAAAACACAGCTCGGGTGCAGTGTCCACCTCCTATTTCTTACTTTAGTGTTTGTTCGCTATACGATTAAGTAAGATTACAATTTTATTGGGCTTTGATATTATTCAAGTTCTATTATTAGGTACTATCCCATTTGTCACACATTGACTACATTTTTCGTAGCACTTCGTAGCAGCATCGTAGCAAAATTGTAAACATTAAAAAAATCATTGCCTTAATCGTTTTTAATTTATGGTAAACAAGCAAACAGATCACCTGGTGGTAAGCAATTGCCGCCGCCCACGGCATGGTATGAATACTCGAAACACCATAGGCATTACAAGTGCGTTGCCGACCTTTTGGGGGTTAGGAATTTAAGGGTTGTTCGGGAATCCGGGATTGGGAAGATTGGGAAAGGGGTAATTGGGCCTCCGGTAACCTCCCTTGTACTTTAAGTTCATAAACCTATGATAAATAGTCGACAAAAACGTCCTGTGACTGTCCTGTAGGCATTCCGGCAGAATAATTATTGTTCTCTATGTATTTAAGTCGACTTATAATTTTTTGTAGTTACAAATTGAACATAATCAAAAAGTAAATGTCTCAACCATTTTAGGGGAAACCACAGTTTTTATTAGACCCTTATAAGATACATAATATAATTACGAATGTAATTTTACATTTATGAATCAACAATTCAAAGAAATAAGAAAACGTAGCTGGATATTCCACATGCTAAATATTCAACAATTCTGTAGCAAATTGTTATAAATTGAAATTGTTATAATATAAGTATAAATAAACATATGTCTCAATTTATATGTACGCAGTTGCAGGTACTAGGTATCTAAATGTTTCGCTAACTCGACAAACGATAGCTTACCTACCTACCGCATACCTTGACAACTCAATTAGCGGTTACATTGCGCGAAGTGGGTACAAAATTAGATCGTGCTAATTGCTACGAAGTGGAAGGTTTAATAAAAAGCAACTAATTGCATGTGTTAGTGGACCGTCGATCATGTTGCGTGGCCGTAACACGTACCTACCAGACATTAACACTACCACTCCAGCAGTTGAGTAATTATTTTCCTATCGACACGTGTTTCTGAAAGATTAAAGCAGATGCTACAATTTTCCTATCTAAAAGCTAGTTGAAAACATGTTTTTCTTCGAACAAACTGCATGTGCAGAGTAGGAGCCATATTTTCTATACATACTGCTCACTATCAGGTGCCTGGCTTCTCCAGTAATCACGTAGATAAAGGCCCGGGCGCTGTGACGTCAGAGCGGCCGGCCGAGCGCACCAATGACATCGTGAGGCGGTGCTACATGCGCAAGCGCACCGCCCACTTACACCACTGAAGGGAAATCTTGGAAAACTTGCAGTACTCTCGCGCGTATATTAATACAAAATAGGAATATAAATTAAGTAGTCTTTAAATATTGTATTGGTTTTCACTACATTTGTTATACCTATTATAAAAACATAGCGCAGTTAAAGTTTGTTGACGAACCGTATCGACTTCAAATACAAGTTAAAAAGTCACTTTCCGTTTTTAAATAATTTCAGCACCGAAAATATCTGTTTTATTTATAAGTAGGTATCTGGCGATAATGTTTGCTAGCTCGCGTACATTTTATAAGTTTATTTACTTTAAAGCGCAATATTATAATGAGTAATCGATAAGTAAACAAATACGAGCCCGACGTATCAGCGACCGGCGCGCGCGCCCCTTCTGTCAAACATTTTTATAGTTATGCGCAGAGCATAAGGAACTCTTTATAGTCTATGCGCGCGAGTCGACCGCACGCGCGTTCATCTTGCGTCGTTTGAAAAAATTCTTCGCGGTATTCGAATTTTTGAAGTTTGAAGTTCTGTAAACTTAGTGGTGACAATGAGCTGGGAACAGGATCGCGACCGGCCCTGTGACAAGTTGGAAATCAATGAGGCAGTCGGAAAACTGCTGGAAAGTTTCAACTATGACAGCATCGTGCCACAGCCGACGAGGTAGGTGCCTAGTAGTTAGATAGGTCATAATTTTATTTATTTGCTCTTTTACACAATTTAAATACTGCGTGACAATATTTATTAAATTAGTTATTAGACTATTTTCTTTTTAAAAACAACATCGTTGCATTTAGACAAAGATTTTTGCCTGCTATCTTTATCATAGGCACCTCTTATAATAATTCAAAGCTCCTACTCAATATGATAAGCTTTTTTTAGTTTTTATATTTCCGTTCACCTAATCTCTCAATGTTAAAGTGTAGTGATTTTCCATATCAGTTAGTAGGTACTTAACCAGACTCGTTTAACAAGTTACTACTTAGTTACCTAGTGTATTTTGAACATTATTAAGTACCTGTATACATTTAGGCACCATCAACAAAGTCAAACATAAAAATTATTTCAATATTGTGACCTCAGTTCAAGTTCTTTGACGTTTTTAAAGTAACTTTTTTCTTATTTTTAGAAGAAAGAATATTAAATCAATTTTTTTTTCAACGTGTACGGTTAAACAAAGTCTTACATACTAACATCCCTTTTTACTATCATATCACAAAAATCCCATGTGAAATTCCCATAAGAAATCCCTACCGAGATTTTTGTAATTTTCCTAATCCACTGATTACACCACCACATTAATTAAACTGTATTAAGTCATCTTCTTATTACGTTTTCTCGAGTAAAAAAATAAATGTGTTTCATAATAATGCCATTATTTACAGAAAATAATATTTTTAAAAACAAAAGCACTAACGAAAACTTCAATAATATTTTTTTCTTTCCTGTTTTTTTAAACTACGTCTTAAGCTTTTTATTCTAACGCAATGGAAATTCTTTTTTCTATTTGCCTTCCAGAATGGCTGGGCAGAATAAGTTTTCGTCAACCCTTAAATTACCACGGGTCCATGGGGTATCATAATTTGCCAAAAGCGTGCAGTAACTCTCTCTGATGAACCTGAACCTTTTATGCTGCAATTATGGCAAACCCCTATTATGTAAAGGTGAGGTTATTGCTACAACCTCCGATTTTTTCCCCTCGGACTTTTTTACCACAACCTCTTACGATGTGCCATTAATATAAGTTCAACATGGATTTTGTAGATACAGACATTTAATAAAATAAGTAACTATTAATCTGCTTTTGAACTTTCAAAAGCTTTTAATACAATAGTTTCAGGTCATGAAACAAGCAACGTTTACTTTTTGTCTTTGTTTTGTTTTGTTCTACTATGTCATATGTCACTTAAACGTTTTCCCCTAATATTTTATTCTCCTCACAAAAAACCAGCTACTCTCCAACCCCAACATTTGGTCTTTACATGTACTGATTCTGTTACTAAACTTTTAAGGACTTGTTTAACATTTTTCCGTTACAAAGCGCAATTACGATAAAGAAGGCAATTAAAAATGGTTACTTCAACGAATTCTAAATTTACTTAAACTTTTTATTCGCCTTAGTTTCATTTGAAAGACCCCTAAAAATAATTGTGTCTTAATTTCAGATTATCTACTTATGTTTTAGTATTATTTCCTTCGATCAACAATACCAACTATTGTTGATCGAAGATTATTTTCATACGAGTACATACAATACTAAAATATCGTCCGTCATACGACGATATACTCAAACAGCGATAAAAATATTTCCACGTGATATTCCCAGTTATTTTCCCGCGATGAAGGTTACCTTCGCACAAATACCTATTGGTTACAGCGATATAAATAATTAAAGAACAATAAATTCGCTTTAAAAGCTCATTTGTTTATCGTATAACGTTTATTGCTGAAGTGACCCCATATAAGATGAATTATTCCGTAATTAGTTATACATAAGTACCTAAATAGAGTAACTATCTAGCTAATGTTGACCCTGGGTCAATGGGGCGGTGTACATGAAACCGACACGCGATTACCGCCTCTAATTGAATAGGCACTATGTTATCTGGTCCTTGTTTATTAAATTCCTATCAACCGCGTCGGTTCTTTTTATCGGCCCCTTTTTGGGACTTCAAGACCACATTCACTTACTAAGATATCTCTCTTTATTAGTGACAGATGTACCGACAATGCCAGTACGCAAAATCTATTAAAAATAATGTTGATAAGTTTCAAACTAAAACTTATTATTGTCCTATTGCCACTGTATTCGTGCTGGATACATCTGTTTGGTCAGTCATAATGGTCACTGTCGGTTTGTCATCTTTATGAAATACCTACTTAGAAAAAAACAGTTAGGTACTATCTTTGGCTAGAGTGGGCGCGGGCGCATATAAAAAACAATTATAGATACCAATGGCCTATGGCTAATCTAATATTTGTAGTAAATCGAAAAGATATAACTATAACTTCTTTTGTATTTTTATATACTGTTCTGTATTTTGATTCTGTATTAATCATCCACTTCTCTGAAAATATAAATGTCTGGTCACAAAATTGAGTCACTGAAATGAGTAACTAACTATACCGCTATGGAACAGGGGTTAAAAACTTCAGACGTTTTGTCAATTCTCTTTTTATACAACAAAATACCATTTTGAGTTACGAGAGCAGTTGCATTGCAACTTGATATTAATTTTACCATTAAGACAATCCGTTCCCATGCATACTTCTCCGTTCAGTTATATTCCTTTCGCTGGTACTAGGCCACCTAACATCATGGGACAATATTTGTCATGTTCCCTTCCTGCCTGGTACCAATTTATTTCCGCGTGGCGTAGCGATAAAATACGCCTGCGCAAACATTACGGGGAGCTTATCTCCGCCGTCGGCCGGGAGTCCCCGGGATCTCAAACTAGCCCTATTCTAGCTAAACATCGCCTACTTTTAAATGATCCATTTATATGAGAATCGGATACGTCCGTATAAACTACAAATTAGACTACGTATGCGAAAGAGTCATTTTCGGCAGCATATTAACAACTTCCGTGTGTTCGGTTATTATATTTATACCAGGTTTTCTTTGTTTCAAAATATACTTTGGATGTAATAAAACAAAATATACTTTTACTTCCAAACTATTTTGTAATTTGTGTACTAGTTTTGAAGATATCTTACGTCTGCGTACAAATAATATGAACATCTACAAGTCTCTCCTTTTTAGCATGTTTCACGTCGATAATTGATTTAATTCGCACTCTTTAAGATTCGAGACTACGTGCGTATGTATATCTTCGTCATACTGCACCCAACGTTAAAACTTGGAGCATTTCAATCTATGGAATTCCTCGATCAATTAGTTGGTCTTTTGGTAAGCATTTAGTGAGTTCAAAGCTCCGCTTCAGATTAAGATTTCCTCGCCTGCGTTGATCTCACCGGTGCAGGCAAACATCCCGTGGGTTTGCGCAGTGATTGTAGCCTGGCGTGTAAGTGTGTGTGCAAACAGACACACAGGTGCCGCCGGAACTCACCGCAACACAACCCCTGTTTGAACAGGCCACTTCGCGCCCTCACTCGCGCTCACTTGTTACATCTTGACATTTGAACTTTTCATCAAACTTTGGCCGCGGCTTCATTCATGCTTTTGGGATAAGTGTTTATTGCTTTCACTGCTTATCGATACTTGAGTGACAGAGTCTATAGAAGGTTTTTGTTTTTACTTACTAATAACTGAACCATTTTTAATTATTAAAATGACACGTCTTGAATCAACCGCAATTTATTTGCGGATAAGCTAAAGTTTAATCTAAATCTTCTTATCCCACAATAGCCAGTGTTACGTCTACGTCTACATTTTGCTTATCAATGAGAATCCCTAATTAGTTAACTTTAATTATAGTTACACTGGTTACACCTAATTCTAAATAAGTTGATATTATGTCAAAATTGAGAATTTGTATCCAATTTTTTCGTTGTCGCCTGAAATACCCAGAGGAATTTGATTCCCTTACCAAATTTAAGTCGCAATGCTATCTTGAAATGCAATACTTGCACGGCCTTATAATAAACAACTTCATCGAAGTGTTCCGGGAGTGGCGGGATACTTTCAAATATTGACAGAGTGTAATCTGGCCGGCACCGTGTGTTGTTTAGCGTGGGCCTGGTAATGTGCGCGGTTAACACCGCGCCGCGCACCGCCGTGTACCCAGCACCCGCTCATTACCGCGGCCCTAATATCGGCCACAGTACAACTGGTAGGTACTAGGAACAACACTACATGCTAAACGTTATTCGCGATGCCTTCTACAGACTACGTAACCTTTGCCCATACTTAGACATAATTGTCTTGTGACTCTTCTCGACTTTCGGTTTTGAATCGGAAGGTTCAAAATCTATCTAGCACTTTGTATTTATCTAAGAAATTACTGTGATTTAGAAAAGGGAGTCAAGATTTAAGATATTTTGATGAATTTGGGGGATAACAAGTGCTAACTTAACTCCCCAGCTAGTAGGTACCTACCTATATAAGAAAATGTATGTATACCTACTCTTTTCATTTCATCATTGTAGGTACTATGTGTAGTATCTTAATTCTTCAGTTCAGAATTAAATTCTTCAACCACTTCCTGATCCGGAGCTGCGGACTACCTAGCGGATTTACCGGGGCTCCGGCTCGAAAAGCAAGAGTAGGAACGGGGATTTTTAGTCAGTAAGAGTCCGACACTCCCTCTCGCCTCGCCCAATGCGGGATTAGTCATTGGATGATTAAAAAAAACCGCTTAACAAAAGAATTAAAAACAAGTTGGTAGATATAGGTACGTGACTATGTTACACATTGTCATAAACCTTTATTTGGCATACGATGAAAGTTCAAACCTAAAAAAGTACCACGCTGTAACAAATAAATGAAAAAAACTTTACAAAAGTCAAAGTCAAATCATTTATTCCAATTAAACCATATACTTACTTAGGTACTTTAGTCTATCAGTCTAACCGTCAGTGAAGTTAGGTGCTCATTCCAAAGTGTAGCTTAGAATGGAGAAGAACGTGGAAGAAATTCCATTCGTTACTCTTTTAAAAAATAAATCTTTAAAATTTCTCTGATACATTTTTCCAATCATTAATTATACAAACATATATGTGAGAACAATGCAAAGACATTGCAACGCACAACACAGATGGTAGAACAAAATAATGATTCCTGAATGTTTTAACTTACTTAGGTATTTCCCGTGACTACGTAGTTAGGTGAGTCCCTTAGTTATTGACAAAGATATCGTGCCGAGTACACGTTATCAGTGCTTTGTGGACACAGATGTGGTCTACGAGTTCCCATGGACTGCCACCCCTCTTGATGCCTGGTAATTGGCTGGCTAATGTAAGTCAAGGACTTATTAAGGAATATTGTGATTTCTTCGTTCATTGAATGGTAATAGTAGGTGACACTCTCATATTATTAGCTAAACTGTGTATTTTTTGCTTCGTATCGTATGATATACATTTAGGTAATCTTTGGTGTAAGGTACAAAGTAGTGTATAGAGCATGCAAACCAGATTTTTGTTTACACTCAACTAAATCTCCAATCTCAACTAGGAACTTTAAAAACTTTAGTGACTGTTCGAAATATCAATAAATGTATTTAGGATTAAAACACATAAGTAGGTCATAATATTTATAATAACAAATAATAGAATTCTTCCATTTCCGGGATGTAAGGGCCAATCGGATTGCATTCGCGGAACTCTGCTTATCATCTGTAAACAGGGCGCATCTGTAGGTGGGTGCGCCCTGTCTCGACTCTATGTAAAATACCGACATAGATGTCATAATACAATTTCAACAATCTTGTCATTTAATTATCCTTGAACAAAGCTTTTGAGTTAGACAGTAAATATTAGAACAAACCGTTCGTATTTGTCTACTAATGCTAAGCCTAAGCTTCCTATCATTTGTAGTATATACTTATTTTCCGATTTACTATTAACAGACATTTAATGATTTCTTAAACTACCTTAGTAACGATTTTGTATTGAAAACAATTGCTAAGGACTGGGTTAAGTAACCATTAAATGACTCTGAGTACGGTGGTAAGTTTCTTAACATTAAAAATTAAAAATGTATGTAATTACAGACACAGTGACGTTTTGTAAAACCCTTTAAGTTGTATGAGTAGATAAATATCGTGTTTACACTTAAAACAGACAAAATACTCCAACAAGACCCTCACCCCTCCATCGGAATTCATTTCAAAACGCGATAATTTTATAAAACCACCATGTTTGCTCTACAGGGAATTCTGTGAGAAAATTTTCCCCCATTCAAATCGAATGTCCCTACCTATATTCGTTGGATTCCGATACTCAGTATCTATACCCTATAGCACCCCTATAAATTGATAGAAATTTTCCCAGGGACACTTGAGACAGGTGCTACATTTAATCTAATCACTCGGTAATTATTCGATGATAAAAAGCGTTCGAGTGGTACAATAATGATTTTAAAAGTCATCTTTCAGCTACTGTCGGGTTTTACAGCGCCATTAATTGTTTTATAGCCGATGTAACATCCACTGTCGAGATAACTGCGGTCGTGGGGATGTTTATAAGATTTCAAGACCGTCTCTTAAAAGGGGAGACTTTAATGTCGCTTTGGGTGTAAACATTTCTGTTTTTGTTTTGTCACTGATTTGCTGATACAGAAATCTTTGGATGGAAATAATTTCAGAAGTCACGATTTCAAATTTTGAGAACGAAAATAATAATTGAGACAAATACGATGACTTAAAATGATTTTCAGATAAAAACAGCATTTAACATTAATCACGTATAATTTTTGGAATAATACATTATTTTCAAATTACGTTCTGTGATTCCACAAAAAAAAACTATCAAAACCAGAATTTTATAATGAACAATTAGCAGAGGAACTATTGATTGGTACTACAGTTACAATGACTATTCGACGTCAAAAATCAATATTAATTAGTCGAATATTATCTTAATAAACTTTCAATTAATATCCTAATTTTACACAGTCCAGTAATTGGTTGGTAATATTCCTTGAAGATACTATATACTATACTATACTATATACTATACGATATACTATCAATGTTAAGGGGTAGCCAACAGGTCGATCGCGATCGACCGGTCGATCCCGAGACCATTTTTGATCGATCGCGGACCAGAAATTACGTAAAAAACTTCAAAATTTTTGGTACTAAACTATGTGTACACATAAATATTTTGTATACAAGGTCGATCGCAAGAAACTTTTAGAAAAAAAAAGTCGATCGCGAGGAACTTTTAGAAAAAAGTCGATCGCGAGTACATATAAGTTGGCCACCCCTGCTCTATACTATACTACTATACTATACTACTATACTATACTACTATACTATACTACTATACTACTAATTAAAAAGTACCAACTTTAGATAAGGTCAAATACATTTCACGATTCTCACGTTCTTCGAACGGCATGTGGTACTCATTTTCCGCATGAATTTCTTTAGTTTATTCTGATCGATATCGATAAGATAGCCTTTACTTTATAGACTTTAGTTTTTTGGAAAGCCATGAGTTGTTTTAACATAAGAAACTGCACTCCTCACACTAGAATTTTCTTCTGCGTCGTGACCCGGAATAACAATAGATGTCTTTAAATCTTTGGGTACACGAAAACTATGTATAAAAATAAGTCCAAACGTGCAGCACGTTGCAACTAATGAGCTTGGCGGTAACAAACTGTCTAATGCACGTTCCCTTGGCAAATTTATGTGTAATAACAAACTAATACCTCAGTACGGTGGGCGGCTGCGTCGGCGCAACACTGAAAAGCAGAAATAGCGTGGGCGGGATCTTCACAGATGACAGCTATCTGCTCTGTTTATGACTTCCTCAGCCATTGGCCTCGCAGCGCATGCAAATGCACAAATACCTATCCTAGGCAAATTGTGCCCCTAAAACTCTTTTTACACAGTTTCACTGACAGTTTTATACATAAACAAATAGAGTTTTTCTGCATTTTGAGAAGCATTAAATAAGACATTTACTTTAAATAGTGATTTTCTGTAAATGAAATCACTATTTAAATTAAAACATTGTGATATTTTTCATAACTAGGTATATGAAAAAGAAATTGAAAATAAATGATATTGAAAAAAGAACACAGTAGGTACACTTTTGTAGAATGTTTAGCCTAGCTAGCAAGTTAGCTAGCTGGTATTTACTTCTTTATGTACGTTCGTGTTTTAGGTATTTAGTAATACTACTTCAAATGTAACCGTACCTTTGTTTAGACACATCAATCACATTGACTGCCTACTACCTTTACGGGTCAACATTTGGGGCGCTGAGCTATTCTAAACAATGGTTAATAAAACAATGGTTAAGCATGCCTAGGCATATATTGTTGTTACTTGGCCAAAATCGACACGTGTAAAGTAGTAGTAGCCTTCAGAGTGTAATATTTAAACAGCTCAATTGTTTGAAAAACATTTATGTAGTTAGGTATATAACTTACCTATGTGTGTATTTCGTTTTGTCCACAAAATACCCCATGAGGTCTAAGAATGTGGAAAGCTTTGCACTAGTTTTGGAACAATCACATTCAAGTTTGCGTTTAGCTTCTTAAAATAGAAGTTTAGGGGTTTTAATATCTTTTTTTTTTTGTGCGGAATTCATCATATCACCCCGATTCCGACTACTGCTGGACAAAGGTCTACCCAACGCTATCCTAGAACTAATTTTGGTTTTTACTTACTTGCCTTACAGAGAAAAGTCTCTATAAGTTCATGTTATTTCCAAAATAATTAATCAATTTGGTTTTCTAGTTGAAGTTTGAGCAAAGTTTAAGAGAACGGCACTATCAAAGGTTTTTTAGATTGGTCCCCAACTCCAAACTCTTCAACTCAATTTATTTAAACTTAGGTACTTTCTTATCGCATTTATCAACACCAACTTTGAAACAAAACCGACTGGAGTTTAAAAACAAAAGCACAACTAGTAAGTACGTACTTAAACAAGATTGAGTAACGCGGATATAATTGGATATAATAAACACGTGCCCACTGTGCCTAAAACCGAAGCACTTGTAGATAAAATAGGTACGTATAGCAACTAATACTTATGGTACTTAAAAATCCTTAACATATACACATGTACGGCAGACGGGTGACTGTGAAATCTGGTAGTAAATCATTGCGCGCGCGACTATAAAACTTTTTGTCATTGACATGTCGTCTATTAGTTTTTTAATAATTAAAATTTTAATGCTGTAATGTTTGGTAACTATTTCGAGGCGAAGGTGGAGATTGTCTACTTACACAACATATGTATAGATTTTCTTTATTTATTTGCCTAATAACTATAGATAGCTTTTGTTACTAGTAGGCAGATTAAGAAACCTCAGAGCTTTCACCTCATTAGAATCTTTGTAGCTGTCCAATCCAAACTATTCTATTTAATTAATGACGGATATATTTCGGTAATGTGTGGGGGAATTGCGAAACTTGTTTCCCCTAGTCACAACATCACAGATGGAACCACAACACAAGCGCCACCGTTTCATGGATATCCCACCTATTTACACGAAGCGTTTCACTTTAAGCTTCCTGATGCGAACTGCTTCATCCTTGCCGGAGCTCTATTTTTCCTGATAGGTATAATCTGGGTATCTTCAAGGCCCGAGTGAATAGGTTGGTTAGGAGTAGACGTGCTCCATCGTAAGCTCCGCATCATAGCTTACCACCAAACGTTGACCGATTACATATGACAACAGAAGGTCTTCTATAAGTGTAATTTACCAATGCCTATTTTAGTTACATATACTAGACTCTCCTTAAGTAACATAGATACTAATATACCAAATAATTCAAATTGCATCACTAACAAATTTTCGAACATTTCTATAATACCAGTGGTGCCATATAAATCACAGTGATCGCTATAAAAGTAGATAAGAGTTGAAGCACATAATGTTACTTGCAGCAATTAAGCAGGAGTCGGTATCAGTGATTGTCAGGAGCCGCGATGTTACTAACCAGATGGCGGCGCGCGGAGGGTCTGTCACAGCAAAAACTAGTACTCAATCTGTAATACAAAAGGATGCGTCCATATGTACACTTGTACAGTTATGATGGACAGACAACTATGCACTCTAATTTGTTCGTTTTTGAAGCTTTTTTTGCTTTTATTGTAACTTTCGTGAGACATACTAAATTAATTATTATGTTATCGGCTTACTCACGTATTGTTTTGACGAAGAACTCGACTAGTTTCAAGCCATGCTAGAGGCTCATATTCATGAGCAGCATTCCGCGACACACGACGCGGCGATTGTCGCGCTGCTACTGGCTTTTTTGCTTATGATTCATTCGATTAGTGTTTTAAATCTTGACCGTCTTGTAGTTTCAAGAAGGTGTAACTTGTAAGTACAGATGTGAAAATCTTTCAGTATCTTTATAATCAATGACTTTTGCGTGTATTTTTAGCACGTGTCTAGGCTCGACTATGGCTACCGATACAATGCATCCTACGTAAAGATACCTATGGTGAGCTTTAAAAAGCTCTTAGACTTGAGTACGCAAGTGGAGTGATTACCGGAAAGTTAAAGTATTTAATGGTTCAACTGCTAGTAAATCTAGTTTTAAATAAATTACTCAAACCATCACGAGGTGACTGCTCTTAACCTTATAGAAATATCTAAATAGGCGTCTACAGTCTATTCATTCGTGAGTTTAGAATTAGTGTAATAAAAATGTTTTACATTATGAGAACTCGTTCTGAGTAATAAACAAGGAAACCGCTGAAGTTCGCCGAAGCGGTAGGTGATTATTTCTCCTCATATTACTTCCCGAGAGTAATCCGTTAGAAATCGATCGACTTTTAGTGGCGTGTCAGTGTTTGAAGAAAAAAACATAATTTATTGTCAGCATTCAGATCGCAAGGAAACCCGAACGAGCATTAGAAAATAAAAAAGTAATAAAATAAGAGATGTTTACGAGCGTAAAATGACGTGAGTCGTGCGGCCACGCCACTTGGGCTGTTTACAAATGTTCGCTGCGCAGACGCACCACTGTTCACTGCGCCATACATAAAGGGTAAATCGTAATTTATTTTCTTTATAGTCGTTGGTCGTCGTCGCTTGATGGGTTTGGTTACCTAGTAATTATCGGGCGCGCGCCGAAAGCTAAACCAATTTGAGCAGTGTCGGCCGCGCCCGCTCAAGTGCGCATTTCATATTGTTTATGTCAATATCGGTTTTTTGTTCGGATATGGGTCTAAACCGAACTATTTATAGCTCTGTAACTCTGTTACCAAACAAAACAGTATGGTGTTTGATATTAACATTTGTACGTTTCATTTTTAAAGTTTTATATCAATATGTTCATAATAGTTGTTTTTTATTTGTTTATACAATACATGCATTATGTGTATGACAGTTAAAATTGTTAGGTCTTATATACTATGTATGATTCACCATTTATAAGTATTTTACTTTGAAGTTATCTTATTAACCTGTTCTTAATTTAATGAGACATCTAATGCCAGCAAGTAGCTCTTAGTTTTTAGCAAGTATTGACTAGTTAATGAAATATTGAGGTTAAGGTGGAAGTATTGATTTGGTATACTACTCGAGTACCTGTTCGGTCGAGAGGCTCGTTAACTTCGTGCTTAGAAGCCCCTTACGAGGTTCAATGTGTCAACCCTCGAGACAGATATGAATTTTCATGGAATATAAGATTGTAATTGTAATATACAGAAACGACTACAGAAAGCTCCATTACGGTATTTTGTTACGTATTACGTCACTTAGCAAAGGTTAGTAAGCTGCTGCTAGACACCCCATTCTGCGGACTACCTAGCGGGTTTACTAGGTCTCCAGCTCGAAAAGCTGGAGTAGGAACGGGGTTGTTTTTAGTTAGTAAGAGTCTGACACTCCCTCTCAGTGCCGGCGTTAGGCCCAGGGCGACAAATTCTGGGGGGCGCCGATGCCGCCTCCGATGGGATCCGCAAAAAACTAACACATGATATTGCTTCCCTCAAGTGGGCTCCACAATATTTTCACCCGGAGTATCAGTGGCCCCTACGCCGGCACTGCTCCCTCTCGCCTGCCCAAGGCGGATCATTGGCTGATTTGTCCCCCTCAAAACCAAAACACCCCATTCCTTCTTATTTTCTTTTTAATTATTTACTAAACTTATAATTTATTCTCTTCAACAGGAGCGGCGGCTGCATGCGTCGTGCACACGTGAAGCGACCAATGAACGCGTTCATGGTATTCGCACAAGCCATGCGCAGGCGCCTCTCTGAACAGCGGCCCGCGTTAC
The DNA here is from genome assembly GCF_023101765.2 of Spodoptera frugiperda. Classification (NCBI taxonomy): domain Eukaryota; kingdom Metazoa; phylum Arthropoda; class Insecta; order Lepidoptera; family Noctuidae; genus Spodoptera; species Spodoptera frugiperda. Next base: position 5,078,726 of record NC_064215.1, read on the forward strand.
ACAACGCAGAGCTTAGCAAGTCGCTGGGTTCTATGTGGAAGTAAGTTTAATTTCAACTTGTATTTTTATTCAATTTAATCAAGGTATTTTGTAATTTTTTCTTGATCAACTAAGATTTATTCGAAGTGCCTACGCCGTAGCACTTATTGCTACGAAATATGAAATAGATACTCGGATCATTGTAATTATAATTGTATGTATGCAAAATGTGTTAGCTAAATGTTTTATAAACCTAATTTTGATCTTAAATTCCGAAATGACCTTTGACAAGCAACTCTGCAACTAAGTGAAATTAATTTTGCTTTGTTTAACAAAACTGCCTACAAAATATATGTATAGACATAGACAAAATCACTACTTTCATTCTCCAATACGGTGTAATTAAATCACATTCCTCAAGTCATATCCGAGTGAAGTTGATAATACGAAAATATGAACCACCGGTCGGTACCTACGGGCCATGGTCGAAGCTAGCCGGTTGCCGACCGAGGTGCGCGTGCGGCGTCCAACAGCGCGGCGTGCATCGATTGTTTACTCATTAAAATGCTATCGCCGCTAACTGGCGCGATAACATCTCTAACTGTTTCCACTTCGGCTCGCTCAAATAGAAAATTGTGGAACAAATTCGCGTTAGATTCATCTCTAACAAAAATTTGCTGACACACAGTAATACGTAAACTTTTTAAGTATTTATAGATTTCAATTTGTAATTGATCTGGTACATAATACCTATACGTATAGTATAGGTACTGTCACATTTGTTATCAATGACTTGGAAAACGTTAAGTATCGTGATCTAAGTAGACACCTGAATATTAGGTATTCAAAGGAGTTCAAAAAGATTGTATGGAAACATATTTTGAAGTAAAACATATGGGATGTACGATGTGAAGTTACAATAAAAAAACATAAGTATTTTTAAAAAATGTTACGTAGCTCAATGTGAATGTGTAAAATAAGATATTTTTGATGAAATCGTTAAACATCCACTACAGAATGATGAGAATTCTTTGAAGCCAGTACTATTTCCGAACATCGGGATCAAATAAGCACTAAGTACTGCTCAAAGATCGTAAAAACAACTTGTCGTAGGCCACCCGCGTACGGCGCTCGAAGCTCCAAGCTTTTGACGAGAATGACACGAGACGCGAACAAGAAAGTAGAAATCAGCTATCGAGCGCTGTGATCATTTTTAAAATGGATCTTGCACCAATACTAAATCGAAGTATATTTAAGTTTCATGAATAATTATGGTTAGATTTTTAAGCAAATGCTTCGAACGTTTCGATTATAATTATTACTAGCTGACTCGGCAAACTTCGTACCGCCTCAAACTATTTTTTTTCTCACCTTTTAAACCTTTTCTGGACTTCCATAAATAATTCAAGATCTGAATAAATCGGTCCAGCCGTTCTTGAGTTTTAGCGAGACTAACGAACAGCAATTAATTTTTATATACAGAGATTCTTATATTAATTAAAACATTTACCTACACTGTAAATTTTAGTAGTCTTACAACGGCAGGCCATTATCCAATACATAAATACTTATTAGCATTTCAATAGGCACCTAAGGAGTAAATGTGGTTATTACGCATATGATATCACACCAAATACATGATAGGCGCTCTACGTATTTTTTATACTACTGCTAACAGAGCAAACTCTCGAATCATCAAAGAAAACAGTCGGTGAAGTGAGCCTGATTGCTTTGTTGTGATTGGTGGGCTCTCTTACACTGTCATCACGCGCACTCGGCTCACTTCTCGAGATGCGGATCCAGATCAAGTAGATTAGCAAAGTCAAAGGTCAAACTCGTACTCAGGTATTCAATTACCTGAATATTATATTTACTGTACATTATGTACCTACCTACCTAATAAAGAATAAACATAAATACTTTACGCAGTGATGATTTATTGTTGCTAAATAAACTTAAATTGTTTTTCCTAGATTTCATGAATCTTGAAACACAAACAGTTAACGTCTCTCAACGGTTTATTATCAAATCTACCTGTTACTGACTAGAGTATTAACGAATAAATCCAGTTTCTTCACTCCAATATGGCGCACAAAACTGTATTGACTTTAATCTACAATTCTACCTAATGTCACACACTTATTTATATGTCTTTATACTATTTACACGTTTATATGAACGGGAACCCATTGTTGCAGGAGTCTGAGTGAAGATGAGAAGTTGCCGTTCATCAAAGAAGCCGATAAACTTCGAACACAACACAAGAAGGAGTACCCTGACTACAAATATCAGCCTCGCCGTCGCAAACCCCAGCCTACTTCAGCAGTCCGACCCAAGAGGGAGCCTTCGCCAGAGAGAGACCAGATTGCTTTAGCTGGCATGCCGGACATAACTCGTGAACTGTTGCCGGACGGCCCGCCGGACAATGCTGAACTAGAGCAATATTTAATAAAGTCGGGTTCTGTGCCGGACTACCACGAGCTACAACCGCGATACACCCACAGCCTCCAACACCCACCTCCGCCTCTGTACGCACCAGTACCGCCCCATCTTCACCACGCATGTGGAGCAGATTGGTCGCACTATCCCGGACACCCTTAAACTAAAAATCTCGAGAAAGTGGTTTCACGTTGGTGTCTCAAAGACTTTTAGTAATATTATTGATATTACTTAGCTTTATCAAAAGATCGGAATATTTTATCGCCGCTCATTTTTTGTAACTTATAAAATAGGTCACGTAGCTCTTGTAAATATAATTGGGTAGACATGTAAGCACTATACGAGGCGGCGCGCGGCGCGCACGTGCGTTTAATTTGTGTAAGCTGAATAAATATTTAATAGGTTAAAGTTTGCATAAATTATTATTATATAATGTTAACTACCTACTGGACCAAATGTTATATTATCAACAAATCTAGATATCTAGGTACCTATGTACCAGAAATATGTTTTATATTTTATGCAAAGTTAAAGTTAAATCAATTATTGTCGGATTACAGTGTTATGTACCTAAATTTAACTTATTTTTAATAGTGTTTAAATGGTTTTTAACTCTAGTTATGTCAAATAAGTAAAATAAGCAATGTCAGTAAAGAAACCGCATTCAAATTCATATTATGTCTGGGTGCCAGTTGTGTTAGTTTGGTACTTTACAAAATTCTTTAAGTTCCAAAGCGTATGGATAAGTAGAAATTAAAGCGTAGGTTATAAATAAATAGTGGCTCTCCCTATATTATTAGATAAGTTATTATTGTGATTAATTAATTTGTAGTTCATAACAATTCTGTTGTTTAATAAATATATTTTTCTATGTTCTACATTAAGATTCATTTTTATACTGTAGTTTTTACTAATGGCGTGAGTCATTTAATTAAAATTTGTAGTTATTTATCGATATAACTAATCATGTAATCAAACTATATAGGTAAACGTTAAACATGATTTAAAAAGGAAACTGTTAAGAGTAATTCCTAGCCAGCGAATCGGTCATACTTAATAATAGTGGTTATATTTATCACCCATACAGCATCAAGTTATTTTGTGGCTTGAGAAGTAACATTTAGGACACGGCTTTGTTGCTCAAAAAAGTAACTATCTCCGATAATTAATTTAAACGAGCAGTCCATATTTCTGAGAAGTGGTGATGTATGCCTACAGGTCCTTGTCATACGATGCAAGCGAGATAGGCGGCGAGGCGGCGACCCCTACCCGTCCGTCGCTTCCGGCGCATACGCAGCGGCCCGAGCGGGTCGCGCACTCGCGCCCGCCCCGACGTACAACGCCTCTCTTGTTCTCACCCCCTATCTTATCACTCTCACATTTTTCGCGACCGACACTAATGAGACCAATAAACATATCGGCAAATTATGTAATTATGATACTCTAAGAGAATTTATGAGATATAAGGCTGATTTATTATCGCAGCGGACTATAAGATGTTTACCGACTGAAGATAAACTTGGAATCATCTGCTTTTCAATTAGATGATGTAAGTCAAGGTATAGATTACTATACCTCTACTTACTTACTTTAATTAAATAAAGTTCAGTAAGTGTCCATAGGCCTGCCTAATCAGTTAACATTGTAGTAAATGTAGTATATCGCCGCATGACTAATGTTACAGTTCCGAGATTTTAAACTTCCACAGAAACAAAAACATTGTACAAAAAGGTTGTTTATGAATTTGTAATGGTGCATCGTAGCTGCAATATTAAGATTGAGTGCAAATGAAGCGCGAGGCGCGTGCGCAGGGCGGCGGCTCGCGTTACACATAGGATACACATGGACCGACTGACGGACGAATGATATCCTATACTTTGACTAACACACTTTTTGTGCGCCAACACATAAGATATTAATTACAGAGGCGGAGAGCAGTATGCTCAATTTTACGCTTTAATCTCATGTTTTTTGTTCTTATCCGTCGACCGGATTCATCACTACATTAATGTTAAACAGAGACCTACGAATCTTACAAACAAAAAGAGAGAATTCGGTTCAAACTAATTACAAAAAAGAAATAAAGTATTTTTTGAAAACACTTTGTAGCCACAGTTACTAAAATGTATATCTCATCTAGATATGAATGACAATTTAAGAGGAATATAGTTTTTACTCCTCAATGCGAACACAATAGATGCAAGCACTGCACTGCATTTTATGTATAAATAAAAAATAAAAACGAAAGTGTTGTTCTGACTCAAGCATGAAAGTAGCAAAACATCTCTCCACAGTATAAAACTAAACAGTCCAACTCAAGTGGACTCATCGAGCGACATTTCGTGTGAACATGGTCCATCTGTGGCACGCTCACTGTAAGGCGATACCAAGGCGTCTGGTGAACATCGAGGAATCAAATCCTACACTACAATGTAAGTACCCGCTGATACCGACACATGTGGAATCATTGCGTTCAATTATTTCCACTAGATGATCCCTTCGTATGGTTTCAATTGTACCTATGTACATCGTATGTGAGTATCTAAGTTGGTATATTATGATGGGTACGAGCTACCTACCAAACACGAAAAATGTATCGCTGTAGATTATTATCTTTTCACCTTGCAAAACAAATAGTTTGGTTGGACGACCTAATGATCGTGTTTTTTCATGATATAGAATGTTTTTCCCGATGACTAGACTACGCTTAAAACTAGGTAAACAATAGTATAGAAGAACGAATGATGTCGAGAAGATGTTAATACCCGAGAGGAATACGTCGAATTCAAAGTCACCCTGTATAATACATAGCTACTTCCGCGCGGTTTCACTCGCTCTGCTCGGTTCCTATTTATCGTAGCGTGATGATTTACAGCCTATAACCTTCCTTGATAAATGCGCTATGCAACACAAAAAGAATTATTCAAATCGGACCAGTAGTTCCTGAGATTAGCGCGTTCAAACAAACAAACAAACTCTTCAGCTTTATATAATAGATTATAGATACGTAATGCATATATTATGCGGTTGTACCTACATCTATCTATTCTGTCTAACTCTATTGCAATTAATAAGCTACCAATACTTCGAAAGCACAGTATCTACCTACATTTCATATAAACGATTAGCCGCGTAATGAGTATTAGTATTTAGTTAAAGATTAGTTTTTGGAAACAACTCGGAATGAATGGAGGAAATAATACCCGTCCCATAGGCCGACCAATAACCATAATTAAGAAAGGTGGTCTCAGGTATTTAAGTATTTATTGTTTTCCAGATTACCTTCCTATCTGTAAGTGCAAATGCCAACTAAATAGTTTCAGGAAACTATTTAGTAGGAATTCGATGGAGCGTTCCGCGCGCGCCTCAAAGAGCCATCAGACCACCACAGATGGGGCCCAGTAGGGCTGATGCTTAATCCGGAGCTGCGGACTACCTAGCGGGTTTACCGGGGCTCCGGCTCAACAAGCAGGAGTAGGAACGGGGTGGTTTTTAGTCAGTAAGAGTCTGACACTCCCTCTCGCTTTGCCCTGGCGAGAGAAGTCATTGGATGATTTTCCCCCTCAAAAAAAAAAAGGAATTCGATGGAGAAATTAAGTTTGTGCACCCTTTATTTTTCAAACTAGGTAGATAAAGTAGGTAAGTAAGTAAGATACTAACGCCATTTTGACATCAGGATGAATATTTCTATTATGGTACCGTACGTTTTTTCACAACAAATTCTGTCCAATTGATCAATACCCAATTTAACGATTCTTCCATACGAAAGATGTATTTTACCTATTCACAATTTACGTACATAATTTTGCCCTAGCGAGCTTTCTCTTAGGGTCTGAGAACAGAAAATGTTGCAGTGGCCAGATCTGGAGAGTAAGTATGGTGAACTTTTAAGCAATTCGAAGTCGATTTATTACAACTTTGCCATCGATATCATTAATCGCTTCATTAATACACAGTAATCCACCTCCAACCATGTTCTTTCCTGACGCATATGCACGGATGGAAAGAACTGATTAAGGTTGCGGCCCTTGATAGGAAAATCCCATTATGGCTGCCATTAGTTAGTTCATCATGGACGTCCGTCCATAAAGCATAAACTGCATAAACAACAAATAGGTACCTAATATTTTTTAAAATTCGGCGCAAAACGTTGTTTATTTGCCTACGTCATGCAAAATATTTTGTTGTTAGGTTGGTGGAACTGAAAAACCGAAGCGTTTCAAGTCATAAATATCAATATTTTAAGCATTTTTGTTTCACACGCAGATAATGTAATTTATAACTAGTTTTTATTTAATATTACCATTAAATGTTAAAAAAACTCTTTTAAAACCAAAAGAATATAAATATTTATTGAAAATCAATTTCCAAGATTTTAGAAATAAATATTTCTAAAAATCGCAGCTTGTCGCAGATAATATATCACAATTTTATTGTCTGTCAAAATTATTGCTGTCAAATTTGTCAAATAAATAGTTCATTTGACATCGAATTCAGTCCAGTCAAAAGGAAAATGTTATCGGGTTTGTGATTAAGTTCCCATTACTGCAATAATATGAAAGTTTTTGGTAAAGATAACATGTGTACTCATGAAGATTGTTGAGCGACATTATTAATGGCCGATTTACCGAATGGCTGGGTTCAGCTGGTAAGTTTACCCGACCCTTCCTATTTATTTAATCGGGATCCGATTCGTAGTGTTTCGCACTTGTTTGTATGCCTGCATTGTCTTCCTTGAACTCTATAATTGGATAAATTGTCCAATTGAACGGGCAAAGTACTTGCGTTTGTTTTCAGTTTCAAATGCAATCTTTGTGTATATGTGTATTATTGCACTAGATGTGTTTATTTTGTTCAGTTTAGTAGTTGCCCTGATTTAATCCTCAGGAATATATAAAAAATATTTGTGACTACACTCTTAATATATTTCTTGAACTTTCAGAGGAAACAAATTATTATTTTTATGAGCTTTTTATTTTCTGTGTTATAAAATCAATGTTTATTTCTTTTAGGTACCTTTCTGAAGGCTTCCAAGTTATTATTGAGAAGTCAAAGGATGCAAAATGCTCTCTAAAAGATATCCAATTGCGTTTCTTGTGCCCTGACGACCTAGAGGAGGTTTGTATTGCAATTATTCATGACCAAAACAATATTTGACCCTGTTACCAAATTAACAAGTGGCTAGAACATACATAGTGCTCTTTAAGTCAGAACCACCAAACTTAGGCTGTTTTACTCTTAAAATTGTTTTAATATTTTAATTTTAAACTTGTCACTAAACATTCCAGTGAAATTCTTAATAGAATTACAATTTTATTACATTAACAAACAAATTCTTGAAATTGTATTTTCCCCATGAGTAATGTTATTATTTCACAAGTGCCTTGCATGACTCAGTTCCATGTTTACATGTCTATATGGCGAATGTCTGTAATGCACAATAATTTGAACTATTACATCACTAACTAAATACCACCAAATTCTAAGTTGTAACGGTAGCTACTTACTCATGTCTAAATCTTGGGTTGGGCAAAATATTATATTATAATATTAATCAATCAGTTATAGCACACATAGACTGCCTCATTGGTCTAGCAGTTGTAAGTGTAACTGCCGGACATTAGGTCTTGGGTTCGATTCCTGGGTCGGGCAGGGTATTACTGGGCTTTTTTCAGTTTTTCGAAAATTACTCAGTTTGGCATTGTGTCCAGTATATGACAACAGGCTCACCCTTATTACATAGGACTTTAAGACAAATTGTGAAAACTGGGTATACATTGTAAGTGGTACTATGTGCCTAAATGCGCACTTCTGCCTACACCTTCGGGGATAAAAATCGTGACATTGTTGTTAAACACTCAAAAATGAGCCTAGTGATCTCCTCTGGGTATTTAAGATATATAAATCAGAAGCATTTGGAGTTTGGTAAAACCCATCATTATTTGCACTTTAGTGTATTTTTAATGGCATTTGAGTGGCATTGAAGTCAGGAACTTCATTGTCTGCTCGGTCATTGTTAAATCTCATTTAAGCTTTGTAAGATTATAATAAACAGATAACTATGTTACAATGCAAACAGATTTTTTATTCCATTTGAGTAATGTTTTAGTGTTTTTGTTAAATTTAACTTGCTTTTTTAACTTAATTTATTACAATTGTATTAGTGGTTGTGGCGATACATTACAAATTGTATAATGAATTAGTGTTCAATTAACAAAGTAATTAGAATGAATAAATTAAGTAGGTCATAAGTCAATCTAATACATAATAAATGCAAAATGCAAATTAAATAGGTAACATATTCTCAAACATTTTCAGGTGAGATCTCTGTGCAGAGATTGGTTTCCCATAGAATATCCACAGTCCTGGTATGAGGACATTACATCGTCAGAAAGATTCTTTGCCCTAGCAGCAGTGCACAAAAGTGAAATTATAGGCCTTATTGTGGCAGAAATAAAGCCTTATCTAAAACTGAATGCGGAAGATCGGGGAATACTATCAAGATGGTTTGCATCAAAGGACACACTTGTTGCTTACATACTGTCTCTAGGTATGTGTGCTCATTATATCTGCATTTATTTCTTGTTTGTATAACAGTGAAGTCATAGATATTCTAGGGTCATGGTTCATGGACTAGGTTACAGCAAAATGTACCTAATTGCATTATCATTAAGTATAGTAGTAGCCAGTTTACAGTTATTTTACCTGTTGGATTAGTTAACAAACATGTTATATGCTGTAATGATTTAATCAATGCCCCTTGCATTAACTGTTTAAAAATTATCTGAAAATTGGCAGACATTCTTGCGGTTGTGAAAATTGGAATTACATAATTAATCTTCAGGAAAATAACAATAATTTCGAAATATTGTAGAAATAACTGGCTATAGCAGGAACTGCATGTATTTTAATAATGGTATAATACGTGTTTTAATTATACCTAATTAGGTACTAAAGTGTAATAAATACTCAACTATCAAGGTTAACGATGACCTCGCACGCGAAAGTAGTCCTTGATGAAGACTTAATAAGTTTGTATTTTGTATGATGCTAATGTTGTACAAGGTGTTTATAAATGCAAGACCTTGCAGGGCTCTTCTGCCCTTCTGGCCTCAAGGTTCAGGCGATTGCATTGTTATGTTTTATGGTTTAATTTACTTTATTAGCATAAATAATGCATGATTGCATATAATCATGTTATACCTTTATACTACTACACATGAAGAGAAAGAGACCCAGAAAGCAGCACTGATAAATCCTAACTTATTAAACTGCGATTTCCAAACCACATAATGCCTGTGGATATTATGACAAATCCTCATGCTTCATATGTAGACGAGGCCCTATACGCAATTTTTTTTTTGTGTTTATATGATTAGCAATAATTAGGTTCTTATAAAAAAAGAAAGAGTAGCCCTCTAGTATCTTTATAAAAAACCTTTCTCCTCTTGTTTATGTATTTTTTATGATTGACTTCAGGAGTAGCTCGTTCGTTTCGGCGCTCGGGTGTAGCGACCATGCTCCTCGATGTTCTGATCAACCACCTGGCGGGGCCCGTGCCGCAGCCGCCTCATGAGCACCGCGTCAAGGCAATATTCCTACACGTGCTCACAACCAACACAGAGGCTATACTTTTTTATGAACACAGAAGGTGAGTGTTATAGTTTTCATTTTAATTAAATTTAAATAGTACTTTTGGGGATGATACAAACAAAAACAATGGCTGTTGGTATAACAAAAACTATTATGTAATTTTTGCAAGGTTGGTAGGTGTAATATTAACAATTTCTGGGTCACATAAAGTCCATAAAGCTCCTTGCATTTGCTCCGTTTCGTTTCCATGATGTAAAGCACACGTTGCGCAGTCGCCATTATTGTTATTGCTTCAATCGTCCAGTCAAATTAATACAGTCTGGAGTTTTCACTTCAAATAAATAAAACCTTTTACCTATTGAAATAGGTATATAATACCTTAGTGTAATACCCTCGGTAGAATTCATCAGCAACAATGCTGCATTTATTATTATTATTCAAGTTTCCTTAATACATAAATAAGCATTAATTAATACTTATAATAGTAAATATAATCATTTAATTAACCCTAAGGATTAATTAGATGTGTAAAATTTATTAATAGTCAATTGGATACTTACTTACATAGTAATATTCTGAGGAAAAAAACAGTATCAAGTAATGAATACCTAACTTGCTTTTGGGAATTACACATGCGGAACATTCTTGTAATTCATGACCACTCATCCATCTGCAACTTTGCAATTTAAACCGTCTGTTTAGTTTGATAAGATGTCTTTTACTGTGTACACTGTTATCATTAAATAAAATCACGATTGTCTATTAATACAATTTTGTGACATTTTGTAATAATGTGACTCAATCATTATTATATCACATTGGGTATTTAATAATAATTACCGATATATTATCGATACCTACATAGATAAAAAGCTAGTCAAGTACTACTACTGACCACAAAATTTTGGATTCAATCTCCTTAAGTCCAATCTTCTTCATTGCATCAACTTGAAGGAAATAATTGTATACTCTGTACTTGGTTTTTTACAAATCATCAGTGACTATTATACTTAAGATAGCCATGGAATGCTTGTTTTATTGCCGTTATAGGCTATGAATACCATGCTAAGCCATAAAATATAATAATGTCCACATAACAAGGTTTGGTGAAAACATATCTTATCTAAAAATTATCAGTTTATTGTCACATTATACCATACATACATGTATACCATACTAACTCGATTATAGTTAGATATCTTGGCGACTAATCTGCAAAATATATTTGTTAAACTCACTTTAACTTCTAAGCTACTATTTGTATATGTTTTTAAACTGCGAACAGTTTATTCAAATGTCTCTACTCATCTATAGGTATTTTCTGCACATACCAGTAGATTCGCATGAATAAAATCACTAATGTCCTATAAAATATTGAATACATAACTACAAATATTGGACAATAGATTATTGTTAAAGTGCGTTCTTTGGAAACAATTCGTTCCTTTCATGAGTTATAGGCATAGTTCGGAAGTTTTCCTATTTGTGACGAATAACAGTCGTTTCAATATAAATCGATGGCTGTGTTATCTCTCCTATCTTTAAATAATAATGTTATTATTTATCTATATCACATCTTATATACTTACGCTCCTTAAACGTTAACATTTTATCTACAATTTATAGATATTCCACCTATTTTTATCGTATCATTTATCTATGAATCTTGATGTTAGTGTCACCTTGACCTGTATTGCCATGTATTGAAAAATCCGAGTATTTTTTACGTACTTATTCCCAAAATGCTAATTATTTCACTTCTAAAGAAATCTCGGAAATGCATGCTGACAATTTACGTACACAATGACCTATTGGCTTGATTTATACCAAAGTATTTGTTATGAAATATTCTAGTAAGAGTTGTATTGTTTGTTCGTTAGATTCCGTCTGCACTCGTTTCTGCCGTACTACTACTCGATCAAGGGGCGGTGTAAGGACGGGTTCACGTACGTGTACTATGTGAACGGCGGGCACGCGCCGTGGGGGCTGTACGACTACGTGAAGTACGTGGCGCGCGCGGCGTGGCGCGGCGGCGGCCTGTACCCGTGGCTGTGGAGCAAGCTCCGCACCGCGCTCACCATAGCCTGGCACAGGTAGTCCACCCCGGCGTCGCCGCAGATACTAACGTGTTCGCGTGCACTTCATCTTGTACATACCTGTGTGTGACAGCTCGCTGCCGAGCTCTCGTGCTTCAGTGTAAATGTTGTATGGGGAATTGGATTCATTCCTATGTAAATACCTAGTCCAAACAAAATTTGTATTTGCGATAACGTGTACAACTGGCTGCGTCTGGCATGTGTCTGTGACGTGATTGTATGTTATGTGATCGTTTACATCCGCAGGTTCAATGTTCAGTACAGTACCGACTCCTAACTACCTAATTATAGTACACAATGTTTTCGGTAGTTTTTAAACTAGATTTATTTTATCTATCTATCGTTTTGCAAAGCATGTTTTATGATGGTCGAAAAGTCTGTCGAAGTAAACATAACTCGCCCGACATATTATTTTTCTTACGTGTAACAGGAAAATAGCTGACGCTATATAAAAGGAATTGTTATTATTAGTATTTAGTTGTTAAGTTAAATATTTTGCATTGTGTTTCTAACTCTAGGCATTCCGTGACTATATCTCATCATGAGTTCGATATATTTGGGAACATTTATTGATTTGGTTTACATTTTGCTACGTTTTCAGAAATTCCCACAAAACGTAGAAGTGCAGTGTGTGCGCAGTGGTTGAACGAGAGAATTTATGAAATATCACTAAGTTATGGATAATTTATAGAGAGCACTGTTTGTTGTTTTATACGCTGACGTGAAGCCAAATTTGATACAAGTATTTTTGCACAAGTAATGACACTGTATGTGCCGGTGACACATTTTTATATGATACGTATCTAGGATAGAGGGAACACCGTACACGAACAAATTCAAGCGAACAAGTCCCCGAGGGACCGTCAATTTGGCTTCATATATTAAACTGACAAAGTTATTTGTGATATTTTTATTACTCAAAGCTTTAAATTTAATAATTCATTGTATTTTCATATTGTGCGAACAAATAATTGACACATTTACACGTAATATTAATTTGGTTCAAATAGTTGCGTTTGTTTGAGTGTCGCGGAGGGCATCGAATGCTACAGAAATATAACAAAGTGTCACGTGCCATGATATACTGCCAAGATTACTAAAGTAAGGTGCCTGTGTGTTCAATGTAAGTAATGTACGGATAAACAATAATATTGTAACAATAACCTTTATTTACATGCAATACCTGTATCGGCTATGAGAGCAATGCTAACGGAGAGATCGCTACGACGTCGGGGCAGGTATCAGCGCTATTCAGATCACCACCTTAGTAGGTTTTGTACAAATTAGACTCATATTACTTTGACTTAAGGTTCTTTTTAAATTTATTATTTCAAGTTCTTTCTTAATAACAGACTACGACATATATCTTACCAATGACCACTATCATAATAATAATTAATTATCAGAGTGGAGTTTTAAACTATACTAATTAATGATGCCCTTTCCATACATTACACAAAAAAATAACAAATACATTTTAAAGTACTTCTTTTTTAAATTTGACGAAAGGGCTCTAAAGGCCTTTGTACAGACTAGGTTTAGTTAGAAATCGTAACATTTTCACACTTATTTTTTTAAATGATTTACTTATGAAATGTTCGTCCGTTCGTAATAAAAAAAATAACGTACAATAGCTACTACGGAGAGCCACAAAGAAAAATATATATCTTTAAGTTGTATTTATGTCATGACTTCTGAGAATCGAAGTTCTCTTTAACGCCCAATCATATACAATATAATTATATACGTATGTATATAAAGTATATAAAGACACTCTGTACATAACGGAGTCATGGTTTATTGATTTCGATATTGATAGACCTTTGACATTAACTCAGTCACATGACGCAAATAATTCTTAACCAAGATTATACTGGCTTTAATGTTAATCAGACCGAATTTTTATATTATTCTACTAATATTATAAATGCGGAAGACATTGCCAATAGTCAAAGTCAAAAGCATTTATTCCAATTAAACCATTATCAGGTACTTTTGAAACGTCAACAAATAAATAGTCTGTCAGTCTGTCCGTCAGTGAAACATAACCACTAATCACCATTTAATTACGTATTACATTTTGTAATACTGTTTCTATTTTTTTAACAAAAAAAAAACATTAATCCTTTTTTAAGAAGAGTTAAAAAGGATGCGATATGGATTTTCGTAAAGTACATATTTTGCAGTTTATTTTTTATAGTTTTGTTGTAGAAGACGAAGTACAATAGCAGGTTTCTCATTAATTTATAAAGAATATATTTTTATTTTATTACACAACAGTTTTAATCGATCTGAATTGGAAGTGCTGATATCTGTGTTACCCGAAGTTTACGTCCATTGTAACTGATTGTATAAATGTACTGTAATACTACACAACACCTTAGAGTTTTCTTTAGATACTGTAAATTAAATGTTCTAGATGTTTATGTAAATAGTTTTAACGAAATAATTATATATAGGCATGTATGTACAGATTAAATAAGACGAATTTAATATATTATCAAAAAGGCTGTCGTATTATTTCACGTGCCTACTTGTCTGAAGTTTTGTGAAGTATTAAAGTAAGATCGAGACATTGCGTAGTTTCTTTGAATGAATATTTAGCTTGACCAGTCTCTCCGATACATGGCATTGGATACAATAATTGTGAGCGCTAGAGAGCCTTTTCTCTCTAGAGCTTTTAAGTAAATTTACACTACCTAGCCGATAATGGTTTTTATTAAAGTTTCTGTCAACTCTGTCGTGTATATTTTGGGCACAGAACAATGGATTTCTGCATTCAGTCACACCAGTGTACGTAGTTTAATGAATGTACTCACATGAACCAAAGTATTTTAATGTCTTAGTTTTGTTATCACTCACTCACTCGATGTTTTATTATTTTTATTAATTAAGTATTAATCAAATTAATGTTTATCGTCTATGTGACAATTTGAGTATTATTATTTGGACCACTTTATAAATTATTTCTATATTTATTTAAATTCGAAAAGCAGTCATGATAGTTGATTACGTGTCTAACGTTGTAATTTGTGATATTATCATCGTTTATATTGTTTCGAAGTATTTTCTAAAGTTTTGCAAAATTGTAATAATAAGGTCGACATTTGTGTGTTAACTGTCCTTTTCTATAATATAGCACGTTCCTAATGTTAAAATGGAAAATTTTACGTTATAATTCTATGTTTAATACTCTAAAATAGGATATATTTTAGCTTCCAAATAAATATCATTGTTGACTAATAATAGTATTTTCGTTTATGTACCCAGTTACCTCATCTCTTCTTCATAACTTCGTAAGGCTTCAAAGGAAACATTCGGTAACAATTTCAGAAAATGTTTAATTTTAATAATTGCTTCATTTTTCATCAACTATGCTGTACAAACTATATCGCTTACATTACAATTAGCAATTAATAATTGCACGTAAAAAAACTTAACAAATAGGTTTCTTCAACTTTTCGATTGGAATGAACGATTATTACAATAAGTAATATTTTTTACAATATTTATAACTCTACGAAATGAAAATCTATTCAACAAGCAGTCACAATCGCCCAATGATATGTTAAAATTATTTGTTTATAATTTTAATGTTATTGCATTCTAAGTATTAAAGTTCGCTTCGTGTGTGGGGCGTGGCGAGTGTCCGCGTGTCTACTGGGGTCGGTGGCCCGCCTGGCGCGTCAAGCAAGAAGCGCCCTCTACACACTACGTTACTAGGTTGTCCCTCTCTGAAGCGCCGCCCTTGTGGTTCTGGCCCTTGAAGTCTTTCAATCTAATCGGCGACGACTCGCTGCCAGAATCGCCCTGCAACATTATCGAAAACATCACACAATCGCCTTATAATTGTACATTTTCCCACTACTAATAATTGTAGAATGATACTCTCAAAATATTATTTGTCAACCTGGGACTAATATACCATCAATAAAGAATACGTACGTTAGCACCGAGCGAGGTGGTCTCCTGGAGTAACAGCTCGCTGTCGGTGCCTCGTGACTCCTTGTTCTTGAGAATGGACCGTGAGCGCGAGTCGCCCTCTAGCGGCCAGCCGCCGCCGCGTTTGTTTCCGTTCTTACCTACACATATTCGCGCAAAATAATATCAATAACAGTTTCCAAATACATGACATCTTCAGAATTTTAACCATCCTTCTATTATCATCATCATCATATCAGCCACAAGCCGTCCACTGCTGAACATAGGCCATTCCCATTGACTTCCACATCGGTCGGTTGGAAGCACCCTATCATGCCTTTGCTAATATAAAAAACTAGTTACGGTTGAGGCAGTCTTGATTAAATAAATATCTCTCAATATCATTATTGCCCTCACTCAATATAAACGCGCGGTTAAATTACAATAAAACATGATGATTGTTACGAGAAATCAAACCACAAACCAATCGTTTCCAAGTTAGGGAGTCGGTAATGTAAATGTAAATGATGGGTATTTAATAAGCTTGCAACTATGAAACCTTTGGACCCGCTCCCAGCCAATCATCAGCCTACTACATGTTCCCGTAGATCCTTTGATATACTTATGTAGAGAGGCAATTCGTTCGTGAACTACCGGCGAACCGCGGAAGCAAAGCCCTTGATCAGCTTATTTCAACCTAGTAAATTCTATAGTCTTGCTTGCCTCGTTTTTAAGAATCGACGGTCATCATAATGCATGTAAATTAGTTTAGGTTGTGTGTGTTTTTCTAGTTCCTAGGATATTTTCGGTGTAGTTACCTTAAAGCGCTTTGATCATGTAAGAGTATGTATCTAGTAGCTTACGTATACAATAACGTATTTAAAATGAGACGAACCAAAAAGGATGTGATGATTAATTATCCTCGTAGCTATCCCTCTCGGTGGCTTCCTCTCTTCCTCCGTCCAGTCCTGTGGGACAAACGATCGTATTCGCGTTACCCACATGACCTTAGAAATAAGCGTAGTTAACGTATGAAGGCCATGACAACTCGTGCAGTTAGTACATTGAAGTATTAGTCAAACTATACACTACGACATCATGCAAACATGACGTACAAGGTTGGGAAGACGAGGACATTGGGACACACTATCGAACCATTCATACAAGCTCTGCGTGTGAAGTCGGTGAGCGGCGCTGCGGGTCGCTGTCGCTCACCTGTTGGAAGCGGGCCTTTCTGTGCTTGGGCTTGGCGTCGTCAGCGACAGGGGGCGCGTCATCCAACTGCTGCGGCAGGCTGGTGCGGGACGCGTCCAGCGGCCTGGCGATCGCCACCGCGCCCGCGGCCGGCAGGGCCCCCGCGCCCGACAGGCTGACCCGAGACCCTCGCGGCGACCCTTCGCCCTGTGAACCTTTGGCACACAACACGCTTCCATCCCCAGATGCACTCCTGCGCACTCCGTTAAATTCGGCACTGACCCCGCCCCCACCCCCACCCGCTCCGCCACCGCCGCTACCATCCAGAGGATTCACATACAAGTTTGATGAGTCGTTCTCGCATGCGATGTCGCCCTCTGAAGGAAAAGGGTGCGTAAGGCATGATGCAAATGTATCTGTAACGTAAGACATAATACGCACATGGAGCCGCACACCACCAGGTACGGTGTATGCTGCTCGCACACATGTCATTCAGTAGGTACGTATGGTTACAATATAGTGGGGACACATACATAGTGTGCCGAAAGGACATCGACATACGACAGTGAACGAACAAGGACAAGATAGTGACAATAATTTAATTCAATCTACGCCTACGGGTTGGTAACACATAAAGAACATTAACACAAATCTATATGTAAAAACTCTAAATACATCTTGTAAACAACAGATATCTGTTTATAGTTTATATGTTTCATGTATGCATTAAACACGTTAAAGTAGATCTTGGTGTCTTGGTATTCCGCCTAAGTCTGTTGTTTACAATATTTAGACAAGTTTGTAATGTTTAGTACCTGGGCTGTCGAGACTATTGGGGGTGGCTTCGGGCAGAGCTTTGGGCGCAGGATGCCGTTGCAAGCACGCCAGTTCGACGCACACCGGCTGCCGCAAGTCTGACGTCGACATCGGCATCAGCTGCTCGGCGTCGATGAACTCCTTGTACCCCTACACCAAGGTGTACAACGTACCATCAATTCCAATTGCAAACAAATTACCATATGTAAGTATAATAATATAATAATTGAAGATATCTTAACGGTTTAATTGAATTACGTAAATATATTTAATACATGATTAACTTAAGTTTCCTAACAAAGTCTTTTATTTTAGACGCCAACGAATAAATATTGATTGGTAGGTACATAAGTTGGACGGCAGTTACCTTCATGTATCCCCTATGTTAATAAAATGATTAGCTGCAAACATATAATCAAACCGAGCAAAATCATATAAACCTACGGATGGGCAATTCTTACACAAATCTAAAATAATAAGTAAGTAAATACTTACAGGTTAACGCTAAATGGAAATATTATTATTATTAGTATTTAATAGGTACACCAAATAATAACAAAATCGCATAATTAGATAATTAATAACGAGGCGTCTACAAGTCATGAATGAGTTAGTATCTTAGTACCTTGAACGTGCAAAAACAACATTCAAACTCAGAAGGCAGCTGATCCAAGTCAAGCTGTTTGTCAGCCATCTTCTTTTCCTAGAAAAAGAGAAACCATTAGTATTCAGTTATTTCCATTCCTACCTTAAGGTTAGAGAAAAGTAGTGAACAAATCCAAACCGTCGACGAAGTGCTGTATCGCTATGAAGAAATCCTTTAGAAAGTCCTTCAGAAATGCAACCCATGCGGTGCTCGCCGACGGTTCTATAAGCTTTATAACTATATGCGTTTCAAATTTTGCTGTGGCAAACAGGCAACTATGACAGTTCTACAATGATTAATTCTCGAATCGGCAACAAATGTTAGCGTAGATGTAAACATAGGTGATATCTTACTGGTGTAGGTTCAGGATTTATGAGCAAGCGTTTCTCCGGCGAACCGAAGCCCTCGTTCGAGTAACGGCGCTCTTTCTGAGGGCTGCTCTGAAACTGTTTCCTACAGTGTTAGCGGAAAGCCTATTGCTGCAATTTTAACTACAGCGTCAAAAGGGTCCGTCCAAAGCTCAAAGCGTAAATGTTATAGATAGTAAACTCTGCTTCTTCTGTAGCGTAGAAACTGCGAATATCTGCTAAAGCAAAAATATAGTGTGGTGTGAAGTTGCTGAACAAATTATTAGCGAGAAAGAATTCTTGTGAGTAGAATAATTGCGGAGCTCGTTGGACTCACCCTACGCTAGCCAAGATGATAATTGGACGTACCCGTGTAAGTGAACAAGTGTTATTACCTGGCCGGGGTCGGCACTCTGAGGCAGTTTATTGGTGATGGAGTGTTCGTACTGTTTGTAGCAGCCGGTGGTAGCGGGAGCCTCGCCCTCCAGGCTAGTGGCGTCCGCCTGCGACAAGTTGTGTCCTGAAGACACATACCACTGTGAGTAGCGACGTATTCCATATGCTTCAGTATTATCCCCGTATATGTATTTATTTTAATAGTAAGAAGAAACATTTAGAACAACAAAAATAACGGCGTGAACTACACAACACACATTCCACACGAACAGTACAGTACACAGAATCCAGCGTCCTCCGGATACACACATCAGACAGTCCACAGAAGAGGAGTGTTAGTTCTAAGAAGCGTTAGGCTTACGCTGACAATGTAATCGACCTTAGATTATAGTCTTCGTCGCACATCGCTAGCTACACGCGATGGACTCGACCCCGAGTAACAGACTTAATATAAAGGGGTCGAGTGAGACCACTGTGACAGTGGCAAGATGCTCATCTGGCGTCGTCTCTCGCCTCAATGAGGACGCACTTGTCACCTGAAGACAAGGAATAAAACTCTCTGAGTGCACCTCGCCGCAACCAACGAGTGAACATAGCTGTAGCTGCGATGTATCGTGAACTGTTTGTTTTGATTTTGAAGATGTCTGCGAGTCCGGAGAGCCATCGATGCGACGTGCACACATTCAACATTCATTGCATCCAATAAACACAGACACTGTTTGAGCACGGAAGGCATGCGTGCACAGTGAGAGATAAGTAAACATGCATTCCGAGCAAGAGACATGACATGGACAAGCAGCAAGCGAGTGGTCTACGCGATACTGACCTGTGTCCACGATGACGTCGATGAGGTCCATGCTCTTGGCGAAGGCGTCGCGTAAGTTTATATGATGGAAGGAAACGATGGAGCCCTCGCGCTTGGCGCGTTCGAGCGCCTCTCGTCGCTTGAGCGCCTTTTCGCGCCGCATCTGATTCTTGTAAAACTCGGCGAAATTGTTGACGATAATGGGGATGGGTAACGCAATTACCAACACGCCGCAAATACAGCAAACTGAGCCGATGACCTTGCCCAACGGGGTCGTGGGGTAAATGTCACCGTATCCGACTGTGGTCATGGTGATGCCGGCCCACCAAAACGTTTCCGGAATGGAAATAAATTTAGTTCCCGGCTCTTCTTTCTCCGCGAAATATGCCAATGAGGAGAATATGAGTACTCCCATCGCAAGGAACAACATGAGCAATCCAAGCTCCTTATAGGAGTTTCTGAGCGTGAACCCGAGCGACTGTAGCCCGGTCGAGTGTCGGGCGAGTTTAAGGATGCGCAATATTCGCATAATACGAAAAATTTGCACAACACGACGCACGTCTTGAAACTGGTCAGTGGCGTTCTTATTGGTTTCGAGCAAGAAGAGAGATACAAAATAAGGCAATATAGCCAGTAAGTCTATCACGTTCAGTCCACCTTTGAAGAACTTCCATTTATCCGGCGAAGCACTGAACCGCAGCACGTACTCGAGCGTGAACCATGTGATGCACACCGCCTCGACCATGGCCAGCTGCGGGTTATCCATGGGTGCGCCCTTGTCGTCGTACACTTGCATCTGGGGTATCGTGTTGAGAGTGAGCCCTATCGTGGACAGCACGATGAAGAGGATCGAGATGACCGCAATGACCTGCAAGCATGCACCAGTGAGCGGCGAGCGACAGGGAGGCCCGCGCTCGTCGCCACTGCGCTGCCACTCTGTGCAACTAAACCTCGTTACTCGTACCTACTTATGCCACATGTGTCAGGTCCGTGTTTATACAGAACTACTCTTCCTAAACGTTTGTACATAGGTAGTTACTACTTAGGTAAACATTCGTATGATACGGTAGTAGGTAAGTATATGTAAGTATTTACAGAATAACGGTAAAAGCCAATATCGTATGTAACAAATGTCTTATAATAGTAGGTATTCTTAAATTTTGGTGTAGAAATAACATCTATTCGTGTGACTATGTTAGTAGTGTTGTGTGGTTTGGTGTAGATAAGTAATTTATATTAAAAAGTGTGGGTGAACGGACGCGCGTCCGGGTTCGAATTGATATAGGTATAGTACGCCTAGAGCAGGAGGCGGAACGAAGCAGACGCTCGTCCGTCCATCGCCCGCATCGCTCGGTTAGTCGGATCAGTATCACGAAGCGGAAGCGCTGGTGGAGTAGGTTTCGGAGCGGGAGTCGAGCGGGAGCTGGGATCGGACAGGCGGGGGAGGGTGGGGACGCCGGCGGGCGACGCCTTGCCGTGGTGGGAGGCGGCGCGGGCGCAGCGAGGCGCACGTCGGACGCCGGTCCGGCGGGCGCCCGCGCTGTCCCGTGCCACCCCGCACGCCGGCCACTGTGCGCCGCCCCTGCGGCGGCTGGTCACATCGCGTAAGCCCATCCCATCTTTGCAATTTTGCGACAACAATTAAGCTTTGTTTTTAATAAGTTCTCCATATCGAGAACTATCGACGCGGCTGTGAACATTTATAAAAATTTACTATAGTAAAGTATTATTTACAATCCGGAAGATTGCCGTGAATTAAAACATTAGATAATAAGCGAATAATCTTATTGCAGCTTATTATAGTTTTGAAAAGGAGTAGGTTAACATCGTTAAAGATGTAAAATCATTCTTTTTTGTTTTTGCAATGTAACCAAGATGTAGCATGGAAATTTTATGAACAAAACTCCTTTTCAAATAGTTAACTAAACACTATGCGTAACTCGACGCATAATGTCCTCTGTGGGTACACCACAACACAATAATATGTAATAACAACCAGTATTAACACATTGTTAGCACGTCTGTTACAACAAATATCTAGTTGGACAATGCATCTTGTGTTGTAGAATACTGTGTCTTATTCGTAATTTACAATAAAATGTTTATTAACGTATAAAATACAATAATTAAATACAGTAATTTATTTAAAGATATAAATATTGATAAATATGAATACTGTTAAGCTGTGTTTTATTAAACTTTCATGTGATAAATAAAAAGGAAATAAGTTCTTATTTTTTTTAACAAATATAAAAATACTATAAACATATAAATAAAGATATTTACACTAAATGGTACTTACATAGACATAAGGTTGCACCGCTGTTGTCGAAATTTAAAAAAAACAAGTGGAAAATATATGCTACGTAGTAAGTAAGCTGAAAGGTGCTCAAACGAAACAGAACAGTACACAACACAATATCGATTCGACAAAAGCGATCAAAGGTCACATCACAACACATACAAGTGGAACACAACACCACATTCCATTACCGACGACACAAACTGACTTGCGACACTGAAGGAGGAGCCAGCGATAGATGTTATTCATGCACCACAACACAACATACATATAGGTAAGTAAGTTATAAGTAGTACCTATAATACACAGTTATACCAAGCTTGTTTCTTGTATGCATTTATCGAAAGCTCAGTATTTAAAGTGTCAAATCGTTCAAGTGTGTAGCAAAGTGAAATGTGTTTAGATTACGAAACAAGCCTTTTATGTACAAAAAAGATGTAAGTAGTTGTATATCAGGTACGTATTTTATATATTTGTAAGTGTGACAGGGTCTTACAAGAGTGGAATGAAAGTGGACATTACTTAACATAATGTTTATGTTCGTGGATGTACAGTAAACAGTAGGTACTGAGTGCTTACAGTGCTTAGTGTACCTAGCCTTAGTGAGTATAATATCATTGAACTCGTGCCCTTAATGTAATGTATCAAACTTGTACAAAAACTACATCGGCATTTATCTACCAGTGACAGAACAAATCTTGCGCACATGGACATTTCAAGAGCTTTACTCAAAACTCACAATTCACAAAAGCATCTATCTAATAGTAAACTATTATAATATTAAGAAATAAAATAAACAGTGTAACCCTTGAATACCTCTCCCTTAGTCTACACTATCCTCGGCAGCGTTGCTAGAGTCGCAGGGTTAATAATATCGGTAACTTGTTACTGTTTTGGTCGATTGCGTCGCGATACGTTACCCTGGCTGCGATACTGGTGGTCGGCTTCTCGAGGAGGTCCCAAAGCCACTTCTGGTACTGAGCGCAAGTGCCCTGACCGAACTCCTCTTCCTCCCGCTGCCGCAAGCTCTCGGCTTCCTTCCTCATCTCCTCGTGCACGTGCTCCTTGCGCTGGTGGTACTTATGCTGACAACACGACTCCAGGTACAATTCATCCACACCCCAATACTCGAGATCATCGCTAAACGCCAACACACACATTTCATCAACTAAATGTAACTTTCCAGTTCGATAGAAATTGAGTATGGAACTGAAGCTTTTCGGGTGCCTGGAAACATCAAACCATTTTCTTGAGACTTATGTTTTAAGAATAAGATGAATAAATCTACATAATTGTTTATGTTATAAAAACGTACCTATCGAAAAAATACTCATTATCTTGTAACGAGTAGTCGTCACAAAGTTCTGTGATGGCTTCGTGAGTGTTGCAGTCCCTGAGGCGGCCGAGCCTCGTGTGCGGCAGCCGCTCCAGCGTGCGCCACAGCACCTCGTGCCGTACTCCGCCCACGTTGATGATCACTCGCTTGCTCAGAGCCTTTGCGCGGAGCATCATAAACGGCTCCGGCGGTAGCGACGACATCGACCTGAAAGTATACAAATCTCGATATTAGACTAAACCCTAGTGTGAAGCAAGGATTAAAATATAAACAAACACTAAAACCTGAAAAGAAAGAAGTTTCTAGGAAATTTAACGGTTGGGATTTACATGAAAAGTAACTTTATTCCTTCTAATCATAAACCCTCATTTATTTATACTTTTCCGTCTCGCAGTCCATTAAAAGGATACAGTTTCAGTGCCAAATTAAACAATTTTCAAAATAAAATCATTGTCAGTATTCACAAGTAAAAAGAGCTTTTGCTGGTCAATTTAAGAAAAATACAAATAATATTCTACTTTATTCAAAAAGCAAACTGTCGCGCCTATGAATAGTTGGGGACACTCATAACAGGGGTTGCTATTCAGACGGAATTCCCTGAATACGACCGGAAAATCAATCGGAGGGGAACATACGAAGGGGTTGGAGCTACACTAAAGACTGGCCGGTTATTTCTAAATATTTTTGTATATTGTAAACTAGATCACGCTGCTGATGTAATGCGAACATACTGATGTATGTTCCCTTAATCTCGATAATGATCTTGTTATAAACGTTAATATGAAAATATAATTAAATGGAGTTTCTTGCTCGTTCTTCTCCATTCGAAGCAACACTTTGGAACGAGCGCCTAGCTTCACTGACAGACAGACTGACGGACAATTCAATTTGACGTTTCAAAAGTGCCTTATTTAGGATTAATTGAAATAAATGCTTTGATTTTGACTTTGACTTTGAATTATCTATAAATTCAAGACCTGAAATCAATTATTATATAATTATCATTCATCAAAGTCTTTTTTATCTTCATGTGACTTTTTTTATTTGATTCTATTTACAAAGCATAATGTTAGGTATTTGAATGAACTTGTACCTGGAGTGGGTCCGCTGGAGCACGGCATTGCCGGCGGGCGCGGGCGCGGGCGCCGGCGCCAGCCCGCGGTCGAGCGGCGCATCTTGCGCGGGCGCCGCGAAGCCCATGGGCGCGCGCGGGGGCGAGTCGCCCACGTGCCAGCGCGCGGCGCCGCGGCCCGCCCCCTCGCCCCCCATTCCCGCTAGCTCATGGCGCCAAGCGCCGCCGCCTCATCAGCTCCAGGCAGTGCGCTCGCGTGCTCCACGAGTCTGTGAACAATCAGCATTTCCTGTTAGTCAACAGTACAGTCATCATAAAATGTATACATTATCATTTATCTAAATATATTACACTGATCTTTAGCCACCCACTATTCAGTTCTATAAAGAATAGAGCTTTCAATTCTTCAAAAAACATTTAAAACCCAAATTAAAATAAACAACAAGCTCTTTGTTAAAATTTACCTAATAATAAACTTGTTTTCAAAACACAATACAAAAAGAAATTAATTTCCTTCAAGATCCATGCATTGTGATATAAATCACTCACAAAATAAATGTTCAGTTATTCGTCATTCATGACAGACAGATTTGCATAAAATGTAAGTATTTATTTTAAATATTCTGAAACCAAGGTAAACAAATAAATAATAACGTCACAACAATGTAATTACTGTAAGGTAAGGTAAAAAATGTAATGCTCTATTACTATTACAATATCGTAGCGGCCTACGCCGTAGTCGGCTACGAATCGCTACAATATCGTAGCGTTCGTAGAGGTCCTACGAAGCTACAGCTACTAATGTTTTATTTCATGGATTATTTTTTAATTCAGTTTGTTTTTTTGGAAATATATACACATTACTATAACACTTTACATATCAAACCGAAATGGTTATAGTTTGTAGAAAAATATGATTCATTTTGAAAGAACTATTACAAGTTCAGCGGACCGACTATAATTTATACGACGTTATTTCTTATTTTTTCTACGCCTTTCATAAGTAAGTATTATTCTATTTTTGGTTCTGTCTATAATATGGGTTGAACGACACTGACTTAATTCAGTAAATATTTTCACCAAAAAAGCAAAGCCAATTTTAATATTCCACTCCAACCGTAGACGTTCGTGTTAACGATTTTATAAGTAAATATCCAAATTGTTTGAAAAACGTACAACGAACTTATAAAACTGTCAAGTCACAGTACGGCGCGAGGCACGAACGACTGTGTAAAAGGTAAAAGCACTCAACAAAGGCGATGTCATTAAATAATAGATTGGTGGCAGTCCGGCCGCATCGATCCATGTAACTGTACCACACTCCTTGAAATACCACGTCAACCTACACCGCACAATACATCAATATTATTCCGTTTAATCATTTACAGTTACGTGTTCATTTCCAACTATATGAGACATATATCATGTGCACAATAGGTGCTACTTGTTATTGTTTGCTTCCATATCCGTATAACACAATTTATTTACGTAATGCTCGTGACTTAATCAACGTGAATTTTCATTTCATTCACTTTCACACTAGGGATTACCTCACAGCAAAAGCTCAACAAGTTTTTAAAAACCTGTCACGTAACCTCGCCTCATAATCTCATTACAATGCATTACTCCACAGACCAGTGTTGCAGAAATAATATGAAACAAAAACCAAACAAACCTCATACAAAAATACCTCGCAGTGAACCTCACTTGAATCCGAACCCTTGAAATAAGTTAGGGTAACGAAAACAAAAATGATCATGGGTCACATCACGACAGCGAGTGGGATAAACAAGTGGAGATCCTAATTTCCTATTCAATCGGAGCCGTCATAAAACTACCGAAGTAAAATAAATAGAAGTCGGCTAGGTATATATTTGCTCGAGAGCATCGAGAGTCGGTGGGTGGCCAGCAATCGATTACTGGGTCGCGTGGCGCGCCCGCGACCCGAGCTTATCAAGCCTTCTGACCGACCCTAATCTAATAATAGACATCACGGTAACGTCCTCGACGCTGCTATTATTTGTCTACCCTTTGTTTGCATTCTAGCTTACAAAACAGTCATATAAAAATTATGGTAATCGATATTAGACGGTATGACGATCAATATTAGCTCTATTTTTAACTGTTCAACGACGGAGTTTCATATAATATAAACATTGCTCCTTTTGTTTCACGCAGGGGTAGGCAGAGGATGAATCTTATTTCACTAGTCACATCCAGCTTAACTACCTATTAATTAACACTTAATATTGCATACGCGCAAGTTTTATTCCTTTTTTCCATTATTTCAATTAAGGATGTATAATAGGCATGACACGCAAATAAATTATAACTTAATTAAATACTATGAAAAATATAAGGTAAACAAAGAAGTCTTATAATGCAATACAATGCCATCTCCACAGAAATAAAACTCAACATAAATGTTGAAAGAATTTTTATAAAAGTGTAGCTATTTCAGGAAAATGTTTCTGCTTCCTTTATTTCCGTACAAATTGTAAGAGGAAAAATAGGTAACCTAGTTTAAGGTTCACGTAATAACGTTACTTGGCTGCGTTCTCAGAATGATTGCAAGGTTTTAGCGAGTTTACTTCACTCGTTTCAAGTCAAATGGTGGAATAATTGTAATGACGCTGAAGTAGTAAATACGCCTTCTTTTAATTAATAGAGCGACTGGAATTTATACGTAAAGCTGGTCATTGTTTTACTCGTTAACCTGAAACTTGTGCTTTTTTCTTACTTGCCTTGAAATTAACACAATTATTTCTAGCCGAATTAAAAGAAACGAACTCCGAATTAAACTATCAGAAATGAAAGATTAACAATTAAATAGTCAAATCTAACAAAAGTTTAAAAGAAAAGTATCGTAATTCTAACTTTACTTTTTTTTTCAAGGCCTTTAGCTTTACTCTTTACTTTAGTCTCCTAACTTTTTTCAGACGTATTAAACTTAGATAACGAAAGCTGAGAAAATGGCACCTCTATTTTAAAACATAATAATATTTTATTTGTCTAATTTTGTCAATATTTCCATTAGAACAGTACTTTTAGAACTGCGTTGCCTTGCCTAACATTGGAGCTTAATAAATTAATAAACAGTTAGAAATGACAAATCGTTATAATATACGTCATCATCATGCCTTAATCTCATAGTATTATTTTAAAGATTTCTTGCTACACAAAACTTAAAACTTTTACTGATAGCACGAACAAAAGTAATATAGTTTCTAAAATTTTCTTATCAAATAACTCTATATAACGTCACGCTACCACACATTGCCAGAAAAGTTAGTCACAAATATTAAAAATATTTCACACTAAGCTGAACCGCAGCTGGTTTACTTACAAATTATTAGAACGAGTATTCGACACCAATTTACTTAAAATTACCATACATATTTCGACGCAGGCCTCAAATTCCATACATAACAATATTATTATTATTGAAATATTGCTGCGGGTCCCAATGCGGGAATCGTAAACATGATTTTATGTGATATGTTGGACGTGGGCTCCTGTTATGTAAGTACAGAAAAAAAATAAAAGATTTACGAGACCTTTTTCATCTCAATCGTTTTGGAAGCAAGAATGTCGCAATGTGACAACAGACGGTTAAAAGTCTATTGAGGGACATGGACCCTTCTCATTCATCTATCAAACCGGTCTGCGGTTCTCATTGTAAGACAAACCCTTCCAAATAAATGAATTCAATATCAAGAAGGATATTGGCCAAAAGGCTACATTTGAAACGAGCATTTCATATTGTGATCGTAATACTAAAATTTTGATTGCAGCTTACTCCAAAATAACCCTTAAAAGCTTTTATGACAGCCATGGGTATTGAAATGACTACCTATTTTAGGCTCTTTCACAGAAGAATAATATGTAGGTATATGAAAGTATAGGAAACAAATTCAATAATATCTTTATTAAGATAAAAGTATGTTGGGAGTGCGACCGACCACAAAAGCGTTCCACCCAATAAGAACAAAGTATTATCTTGTACTGGTAATGGGTCGGCGGCGAAAGTTCATACTGGCCTATATACCTACAGCTAGAATATAGGTCACGTGACGTTTATATCCGGAGCCAGCCATTATCTCGACGCCACTCCGTCTGCGGGGCCTACTCGTCGCACAGACCTACTTAAAATTATATCTACCACGAATATACATACCTGATATACAAATATACCGATCGGAATACATTATGAGTTAAGTAATTCTGTTACTTTCTATATTTTATATCGGCAAGAGCGAGACGGAACTACCTAACTGCTTAATAGGCTTGCTTGGGACGAGGGTGGAGACTGACTCCGTATTGATCTCAAGTCGTGAACGGGACAGCCGCCGCCACTAGTAAATAAGGCAGAGCTTCGCAAACTTTTATCATCGCCTTACTAGTTTTATTTGCACGAGTCGACAGCGCTACATACACACAACTGTATAAGCGCCGCACTAAATCGTTCTGTTTATGTGAAAACGCGACTATTGTGCAAGATAAGATTGTAGCCCATTACAGAGTATTGCATGAGACCCTTTGCCAAGTCTGCGTAGGGCGGGAGCACTTATTTATTCGCGCTTGAGTGGATGTAAATCCTTCTTTGGAAATACGTCCCTACTGCTTCACATTTTCTAAACTAACAAAGGCATTTATGATAACTAAGTTTATTATTATTAAAGCTTACTTACTTATTTGCTCCCTAACCCTAACCTACTATATACCTAGAGATTTATATTGTCTTTTATAACGCTACGAAACAACCGTATTATACGTAACATACATCCAATTAACCGACTCATGTTAAAGCAAATCGGTTACAATCGTACCGACAATCGCGGTGTAATATTCAAGCATCCCATAAGAGCAATGATGGGCCTGGAGCACGGTCGTTACAAGGGCTGGTACGAGGCGTGAGGCGCAACCGATTTGTAGCGGGTGCTCCGCGCTCTGTAACCTCTGACCTTTATCGCAGCGCCCGCGCCGCCCACCGGCACCGGCCCGTTCCGGTTAATGTAACCCCCACAACCCCTCTACGCTGAGCTTCCAGTAATTGAATCCAGAGCACGTGTGCATGAATAAACCATTTTAATACCAGCCTTTGAACGACACCCGCATAATACCTGTCTACAACGGCTAATAACCTTTTACCGACTGCCATAACAACGAAATATCACCCAATAAATGTTACTTCACCAATGATTAGCCATTCCCGTGTAAGTAGCACCATCACGTAAAATGTAGCGCCTATTAACTACCCAACGGGTAATGTGAATATAATGGAAAGCTATTCAGACCAATTATTTGTCGATATATCATATTTTAAATTGATAGTCAATTTGCGTGTATTCGGTTTCGCAGATACTGTAATTATGTTATTACAAGCATACTGCAAGTCACCATAAAAGTGATATATTCGCATACGAATTGCAGTAGTTGCATGGGTTAACCTATACGATTGCGTATCTATAACGACGCAATAAATATTATATGAGCTTTATATTTCACATTACGATAATGATAAGATAATGGTCATTTAGATAAGCGCAGCAAGCGAATACAAAGGAAAGCTTTCAGAATAATTCATGATAATCTACGGTTACCCAGTACATTGTCGCGACAGCTCTGTGTGGGTATATCAACAATATACATTTATTTTGTGCGTTCACTCGAAAGTTCCGAGGGCAATAGAATAAATTTTCTGCTCCATTAAATTGATTTGAATTACACCGAGTGGCTGAAGAACTAATGACGCCAATTACAGCTATGTTTATCTGGCCCTTAACAGTCCTGTTGACGTACAATTAATTATTATTATACAGGCGTTATAGCCACATACGTATGTGCTTGTACGGTGGAACTTTATTACGCTCCCATGCAACATTTATGTGCAGTCATTCCTATGTATGTATTCAGTATTTCCAAATAAAGTATGATTGAATTATAACGTATTTTGTTTTGATAGATTTTATTTTATTGTTCCACCTGTATTTGTTTATTAAACTTTCATTAAGTTTACTGTGGTAACTGAGTGGTTGCTGAAGGACAAGTTTTAAGTAAAGCAACTATAATATGCAACAAATGTTTTTTACGGTTCTGAATTTATTTCTATTATGCGTATTAATTGAATTATACACACACGGCGACAAAGAAAATTACATTACCACTTATTTCCCTCATGATTTAGTATTTACTTAGGAGGGATTTAACCATTTAGCATTATCCACCTAACAACCTTTCTCTTAAGAAGGATTAAAAGATTATTCCTATGTAATCCTTTCTGGGATAATTATTACAATACTTACAAAGGTAATAAGTCGAGATATATGAGGGACAAAATAGCTTAATATGGGTGATCTTTATTTGCGCGATTTTATCTATGAGGAGTGAAACATACTATTGTATACATAGTGTAACTAATACATAATTGTACAACCGGTGACCCTATTTAAGACGGAGCTCTAAAAAATATAGGCAAAACAATAATTACACTGTTTACATAACACATTTTTAGTGTGAAATGCACTAATTACCTAACAGTGCAAACATTTAACTGGGAAATGTGCAGTGAAACGTCAAATATTTGTACTAAACCACTAATTCATGCACTCTGCAAGTTCGAGCTAGACTACAAACACGTTTAATTGAGGAACAATTAGCAGTTGATTTGCTAGAAATATTTCTGAAGTATGTAGAGTACACTTAACGTTAATTTTCTTTATTTATTAAGCTTCATGCTCATAAAAATAGTACATATATGAATTTAATATATACATATAAACATGAATATATTCATATTAATTAACTATATTCAGATACCAATTTCATATAGAAAATAGAAACAATGTTTATTTTTTCGAACTTTCCTCATTATGGAAGAGAATCGACGTTTTTATATTATGTGTGTGGGAAATAAAGCATCACGTCCATGTGGGGGGGTGTCACGCATGTAAAGTGGTAGCGGCTGACACATGTAGCCATATTATTGACACACACACGCACCACGAAAGCATTTTAAAAATGTATGTTACATGGAAACATTCCAATTGATTTCATGATAAGGTACACTGCGCATTGCCAGAAATGTGTTACAATTTCAAAGTATTGTACCTTTTGAGAGTTTACTAAACAAACATAAATAGCTGTCTACGTGTTAATTTGATGCTTGAAATTCCGTAACATTTAAATAGATGAACGACATTCTTGATTTTTTTTCAGGAAATGACAACTAATACGTTAAAAGTAGTTCAAGGAAAACAATCATGTTTGGCTTGAATTTGACGCTAAATAAACACATGTGTCACGTACGACAAGGATAAACACGTAAGTAATTATGAAATTAAGAGAAAGAAGTGCGCGGCGGCGCGGTGGCGACGCGTGACAGTTCGCGCGCGACTCTTGCGTGACGTGGCCCGCCACATTTAGCACGACCACTGTTTTTGGCACGACGCACGATGTTCTTCCCGTTTGTCTCCCGCTACTCAGCCCACCATGCTCCAGAACGTGTACTACGCAAGATGACAACGAAAACAATCATAATATCATTAGAGGATCTTCAACTGAGTGACTAAGCCTGCCTGCCTGACCGATCGACTCTCCTGGGAGTTTGCTCTCATTACACACACTTATTTTATTATTCTTTGTTTCCCCAGAGCTACTTATACAACGTGTAACAAAAAGGGGGTATACATATCAATTGCACTGTTTCTAGATAACATAACAAACGATACGGGAAGGGTTTTTTAAACTCATGTTTTCATGGTACCAAGTTATGAATTTTTCAAATCGCGCCGCCGCGCGAATCAAAATTTTGTAGACAGGTACTAGGCGATCAGATTGACAGAAGAAATGTTTCATAATATTAGCGAGTGATCCCTGTAGTGTTGTGACACGTTTTTATGATTTAAAATCAAGAATTATGCGATACCAAGTATTTGGTACAATTTTTTTTTTAAACGTATTTTGAGCTGAAACTTTGTGTAGAGATTCTATTCAACCTGTATTCATCAGGGCTTCTTGATGTATATGGGTATTTTGTTACACGTTGTATATCCACATATGTACCTTCTTTTACGATGTTTGTGGCATATATTTGTGTACGCGCAAGTTCTTACGTACGAATATACGGGAGTTGTGTACATTAATTTTGCAAAAATAAGTAGAGTGTACAAAATGTCAACCCGTATAACGATCCGGGCGAAGATCGTGACCGTCCCCGGGGTGGAATTTACGATTGCATGAAGCTACGTTGCGTGCTGTATTTAGTGGAGGGGAACTTTTTACAGTCGTTCAAAATGGTCACAAAAGAAACAGACAAATGGTCGATTATACATGGCAGTGGGCAGCCAGAGCTCGACCGGCGAGCCACTTGTTTCAACAGGTTATTGTGTTTGATCACGCGCTAATGAGGCTGCCTGCCTACTTATTAAATGTTAGAAAACAAACTGTTGATTCACCTATGAAACAAGCTAAATCAAAAGTTGTTTTGAAGCTAGCTAGGTTTATTAGGTTTTACAAGACTAAACTGAGACATGAAGTAGTTGGCGACAAGATCTGATATATCAATTAAGTACCAGAAGATTTAGACAATGTAGACTGAATAGTTTTAGAGACTTCTTATTGCAAGCAATGACTACACGTTGCACTTAGTACACATGTACCCAGGACCAATTAGCGAAGCTATATTAAAGTCCATCGACACCGTTGGTTACGACATGTTGGTCTCCAAAATAACATGGATACGTGTGGCGCCGGCGTAGGTCAAGACGAGTATTTTCGTCCTCGCCTTGATACAGGGCTACCGCATATCATACGCGGCAGTTTAATATTAACTATACCGTCATTCGCAGAGCATGCCGATATTCCGATTCCTATTCGAACTCCAATCCCACTGACAACTTCCAGACAAGTAGTGGCCACTTATAAAAAGCAACGAGTCACGTCCGACGTGGCGCCGATGTTTTATGTCTTATATCATTCGATATTAATCTTCAGAATAGATGTTCGTTTTCGTGGATCATTTTTAAATTTTCTTTGATTAAAATAGTAGAAAATGAAGTCTTGTCAGAGATAGCAGTAAGGGAGCGCGGTATGCGTTTAATCCGGCTCAAGACATTGACCTATCTATTTGTCCGACTATCGACATTAGGAACGCGTACCGAGCTATAGATACGTGTGCTACTACGAATATATGCCGAGTGGAGATATTTTTGCCGGAGCAGCTGTAGCGTGCGACCGCGACTCATCTGGCACATGGATCGACAAGCTCGCGAGTACTCGCAAACTTTCCACGTAAACAATACACATCTACCTACTTTATAACGACACTGATTATATTAATGATACCACTCCCTTAGTGACAGTTAAACTTGTAAACATGGTAATAAGATAGAAATCTTTAACAAGATATAGAATTCATTCGTGCTCTCAGATTTTTTTATGCAATGTGCCAAATAATGCTTAAATTATAAAACATTTATGTTTTTATTATTGTTGATTGAAACTGTAAACAAAAATATTCTGTTCTTTAAATACTTGCCCGCGCCATCTTTTTATCATTACTCTTACATTTTTTGCGAAGTTACAGCGAACATTTTCATTCTGATTACCTAAATGTATATTAATGAGTGCAGATCCGAGTGCAAATGAACACATCTAATATAAACACTGGGAAACTTCAGCCTAGCATTGAAATATGTTTTGTAGGTACTACAACTGTTGATATGGAATGTATTTAATAACATCGACCTAATACATTATCTTA
Source organism: Spodoptera frugiperda (assembly GCF_023101765.2). Taxonomy (NCBI): domain Eukaryota; kingdom Metazoa; phylum Arthropoda; class Insecta; order Lepidoptera; family Noctuidae; genus Spodoptera; species Spodoptera frugiperda. The sequence goes on from NC_064215.1 coordinate 5,113,431, forward strand.
CTCTAATTTATCCACAGAAACAAACTATATCTCAAACATTATTATTTAAAATAAAAGTGCAATAATATTAAAGCCTATTAGAATTAGAAATGATTGATAGAATAATATAAATTCCAAGACAGCCTATCGTAATAAAACTCAACTATAAACATTTCTGTTTCGTGTTACAATCATAACTTCTCGTTTACACAATTGAAGATTCCACGCAAATTGTGCATACGATACCGGTTCTTGGGACATTCTTTAGAAACCGTTTTTACCCGAAATATTTCCTATACATTGTATGTTATATGTATACTATACCCAGATTGTCCTTCCTTAAACCAAACAGCGTGTTATTAGTAAACACAGCTATTATTAACCCATCAATGAATACTAAAGTGTGTCCAACACGGGCCAATATGTACGGACAAGGCCCTTAAGCGATCGCCGAGCAACCAATCATTATTTACATATAGATATACTATATATTATATATACGACATAATGTGAAGGCGGAAAGATGTAATACAAAAATAATGCCGGGCGAGGGACCGGTCGTGCAATATTTCAAAGAAATGAACACAACTGTAACTAGTTTAGACTTTTATCTCCGAGCAGTGAGTTAATACGAGCTAGTGCTCATTCAAACGACTCAATCGTATAATTAGGTTCGCTTTAAATTCTTTACTACCTGTACAGTCCAGATGTATGTATATTACTTCTATTTTTAAACTTCGCAACAATATGTTCACAATGTTGATAATTTAGTTATAACATTTCGTGGTTGTCGAATATGATTTTCCAATAAATTACAACAGTATTTATAACACTATAAAATAGATTTTACGCCGTCCGGTCGTAAACAATTGTATGACCGTAATTGAATTTATTTGTAGGAAAACATGCTAAACTTTTTTGTATTTCGTTGATGCTGATGGATGTGTACTTAAGGTGGTGTGGAAAGAAAGAATTCGTTGTTGTATTTGGATACAAGCACTTGGACACGTATAAATAAGCAAATCGGTTCCGACGCAACCCAACCTATAGACCAGATGTGTGTGTTTGGATACATTTGTTTCCCTACGTGAACGGTTTGAAAACAGTAACAAACATAGTGACGTACTAGCGCTCAGTGCAAGTGATTGTTTTTGCATATAGCGTCGATGTAATGTCTCCAGACGGTGTGGCGAGCAGGTTACATCATCGGCATCACTGACCTATGGTGGTAACAACAAGCCTCATTATTACAAATATCAACCTCAACAAATGAGCGAAGTAGAAGAACACGGAATATTACAATCATCATTAAGTCCCCAGGCAAAATTTGGGTAAATTACAGCCTTCCCATCCATCAGTAGTGAAATGGAAAACAAACAACCGTAGTACGTCGGTGTACTTGCGCAGTGCTAATGAAAGATGCATATCTAGAACCTTCAGAAAACACTTATTCCAATTTTTCGGAAAATATTTAGGTAAACATAAAGGTATTGTACTTCGAAACAAGTTTCCGGCAATTTTTATATCATTAAGCGTTATTTATTTTTAATCCTTAATTATTTCGAATCATAAGACTACTTCACTGATCAGTGTGAGTTGTTAAAAGAATTGTATCTCTCCTACTATTGTATATCTCTGCATCACCCGAAGGTTGACTGTTAGAGAAAGCCACTGGTCATTAAGTCCACGATTGTATATGTTGTACAAGAAGTGTAAAAGAAGTCGGTTAATAAAATATAACATAAACTTTACAATATTTTAATTTTAATATCACACAATCTTTGTTTCCTTTCAAGCCCTTCCTAAAAGTGTGTGAGAGGAAAGTAAAAAGAACTTCTCATTTAAAAAAGGAGACTTTCCTTATGTGCAACATTCCTGCTGGAGGCTGACATTGAAAAATACTTAATTCGTGATCCTGGCCCCGAGTCGGCCGATGGGCTGCCGTCACCGCGCGTCTCATAAAGACTCCAATTTAATGGCTGTCAATAATGGCTAAGTTTACGAGCCATCCTACCAATTTACGGCATATTGGCAAGCAGCCGATATAGTGCGTGTTCATTGTCTTACGACAAGCGATGGTTACAATATTAATTGTAAGTAGCAAAGATCAACAAACTGAGGCCAAAGTTATATTCTTCATACTTTTATAACACACGCAACATTATTGCATTCCCTAATTGTTTAAATTAAAATTGATGTTTATGTATTCAATCGATAAATAGCAAACAAAGCACCTACTTTAAATTTCATCACCTTCGATTTTGTGTACCAAAAATGTAAACAGAATGCTCTATTAAAGTTCAATTAGTGAACGCTTTCATTTTAGAGATCGAGTTATGTGATAGCTCATTGTTTACTTCACCGATATATACACACAAACAAACACCGTGTGAGTCTCAGTTAATGTAAGCGAACGAGACAATATCCACTAACGAAGTATGTTGTGAAGTCACAGGTCCTGAGCGCAGGTCACTAACCTTTTGATACCTGCTGATTGAACCTAATTTACTAGACAACTATGTATGTTTGTGTTTCTAGATCCATTAGCGTTAGAACACCAAAATTTAGAATATTTGTGACACATGTCACAGTCACCAAGGTTCCAAATTGCTGCTACGAAATTGTATTAAAATTCGTAGCAAATGCCTCGTAGCCGTAGCGGCCGTCGTAGTCCCGTAGAACCGTAGACGGACAGTGTCACTTGCATATTTAGTTTCAAGAGATAAAGTCAGCAAACCCCACACGTTGTACTAGACGCGTGATTTATATTCGTTCGCCGAGTTACTTCACTCTTTAAACATCTTTACGGTCTCGTGTTCGTTTGTCAGACTTGTGTTGTACGGAGTAAACCCAGTAAATTATACGGAACAAGTTTTGACTTGCACGCTGAGCAAGATTAAAGTAAGTCATAAATTATATTCAGTTAAATGATACGGCACGACCCGTATCTTTTATTGACGGGTGTTCGAAACTTCGAGCAGTTCGAGCACATAATTGATGAATGACCGACCTGGACGACTAGATGGCGACTACAACGTCTCAATTGTAAATGCATTATTAATTCCTTAGCAGTACATTACAGCATTTGTGTTGCACTGTCTGCGTATGGACTGAGTAAATCTGCAATGGTTTGGTGTGTTATTCGAATAGTACGAGTCGTGTATGGCTACGTAGTATCGGACGACGACAGTGTACGTCAGTATGTCGGTAGGTATTGCAGGAAACGTATCACGCGCACACTCCAGTGTGTTTGCTTACGTTCAAGTCGAATGATCTGCATCTAATGTACCGAAGCTCTCGACTCCATAAAACACTGCTTCACGAGATTTGTTTAAATTTTAACGAGCACCACGAGGCGGGTCTCGTTGCACAGATTAGTAATCAAGGAAATGCCATCGTAATTACATTTATCCACAAAAAACGAAGTTTTTATTCTATCTGCCATAAAATGGTTTATTTTGTATGTGTGCCAACAATTACACCTAATTGACAGCTATAAATCTAACGTAAAAACAAATGTTTTGTACATTTCCATTTTCTCGTTTTTACACTTTTCACAAGTAAAGCTTGGCTTCAGTTCCATCGATTTCAATTCATTCAATGTCAGTGACGTCAATCCTGGATTATTTATTTTGATATGCTGATGTTTTAATACGCGAATATACATTTTAATGAAGTACAGCAGCTTGTACTTACACAAAATAAAATAAAAACCGGAGCTGCTTAAAGAAATATTGGCATACCGGGGAAGTTGACGTCAGAAAACGAAAGGTCATCGGACTGAACCTTGTCATGGAGAACATAAACAAAATAAATCTTAAAACTTATGATAAATATTAAGGCCGTGTTAAATTTGGTCTAAGTTTACTTCGATAGTGAGAGAGACGTTCAGTGCATGATATAATCATCTGCGGTGTAGTTTAATAATAATGCATCCTGTATTATAAAGTTCGCTATATCCCTCTTTAACATCAAAGAAACTCGATCACTCCGACAATGTAAACACAAGCCGGCATCCCACTGCGGGCAGCGAGTGCGACGCGGAGCACATTTTCTCAGAATATGAACCGACCAGTTCCCTGTTCCGTTCTACTACAAAATTAACCGTCTCTCAGTTAATCCGACGCTATTAGAGCCGACCTTGACAGTCGTAAATATTTATAACAGGGTTTACGATGGTCAGTGTGAATGTCTTCTAAATTTAAGACGAGACGAGTTTGGAAGGTATGTAAATAGTGGGGACAGATGCGCGTTCATAAATATCAGGGCTCGGGATCTGTGTCGCCGGCAGATCCTTTTTTACAGGCGAGTCACGCTGCGTGAGTAAGTAAGGGTGATGCGACATGACGCTTGACAGGACAGCGTGTCAAATATCGCCTTCAGTTCTGTACCTTCATAAGTTATCCTAGTACGAAGCAAAAAATAGGATGTACCTTTCTCCATCTTTATGCGTTCAGTAAAAGAAAACGTGACAAAAATGTTTCCAACATTTGATGGTTTGGGTCATTTAACAAATGTGCAATGTGTATGACGAGCATGTTTATACAAACTTTTAAATATCCACTTGTTATGCTCGATATAAATACCGCTTCAGTTTTAAAAATTCTTTTACAAATAAAAAGTGGTATTATTCAGCAAGTAATTGAAATCCACAATAACAAAGATCAGTTCTGTAGTTTCCAGTAATATTCGTTAAAGTATCTGTATAAACACCATATTTTCAAACTCATGGGAATTGGGAAATTTACCAAGCTGTTCATGGTACGAAATTTAACCTAAATAAGGGCGCGCTTCAGGCAATCAATCGTTAATTAAGTGTCATGGTGTTTGATGGAGTTCGAATAGATCGTTAGTCAAATGAACCTTTGCTATCAATATAAGTCATTATCAATTCCTATGAACATACCTATACATAGATAATTCTAATAGATATGAGCAAAATATTTTTTTTCCTAGGACTGTCCAAAGGTATGATTAATTGATTTAAGGCACCCAATTTCACTCAAAATCTATCTGTTATGATGAAAAATCGCTTATGTTACGTATAGAATAATATACTTTTAGCTAAACCCAGTGTATCTGAAATTCTCCATAAAATTTACGTATTACATGAGAGTAAGCTGCACGTGGTACGTTCAACGAATGAGATGTTTAACACATGCAGACAGGCGCTCAAATGAAACTCAAATAACAACGGGAAAAGAAAAGCGGAACATGTATTTTTTTACAAATAAAACTTCTGTGATGTCTTTCTAACTGAAGTTAATAAAGTAAATATACCTAAGGGTATGTATGGAAGTTTATGTAAATATACACTGGGTCAAACCTGAGTCTGTCGTTATTCTTATCTACAGTTAAATTGTCATAAAGTTTGTACGTGCGGTCGATATTTAAATGAATACTTCTACTGTCAGATATAGTAGATCAAGATTATTACCTATATTATTTACATTTACGTTGAGATCACGTATACCTATAGTCCTATTTGGTTGATAGTGCTTTATTGGTTCAGTCTATAGGTATAAATACAACTGAGGCAGAGAATAAATAAAGATTTATTAAGGTCTTTTTTTAATTCTTAAAAATTGGACTGCGTTTTTAATTGTACTTGATTTAAAGTAATAGACTTTCTCATTCTATTACAATAGGCATCTACAGTGGACTAGAAGCCTCGAGAGACTTGGACGTTCCTATCAAACCTAGTGTGTTAACAAATCAGAAATGATGAACATTGGAATGACGTGACGCGAGGCGAAACATTAAGTTTAAGTCAGATTACGATGTCCTCTGACTCAGCGGACTTTCAAGTCAAGTTAGCCAGATACCCTGCCTAAACCGTTGCAAAAAAAAATATTTAAAGCACGGTCTTTCTTTTCGGCTTTTCATTCCAAACGTTGATTACACATTCGTAAGTATTTTTACAGTACGAAGACGGCATACTGAAAATATAAAGTGGAGCGAATTCTTGGCATTTCACAACAAACAACGGTACAATCATATCTTTTCGAACAATCCGTTTTTACGTTTATTTTCGGTGTTTTGTTCATTTCAAATGTGAATTCCCCCATATGATGAGCAGGCATTGCATGTGCATTTGATTTTAGTGTAAACATCCCGGTTTTATATTAATAAAAGTGCAACATACAAGAATCACTTAACATGTGTACGTTTGTTTATCCTGTAAAAATGCGTTTTAATTTAATACAGACTGTAAATATTAGTAGGACTTGTTTTATGGCACAAAAGATACAAGCCTACAAGTATTTATTGTTCAACCTTATAAGTCTTATAACAAAGAGACATACAAAATCTGAACTTATAGGTACTAATAGAATCCCAAATATCATTACCATCCTTATAATAGTCGAACAATGAATGGAAAATTTGTGAATGGCAAAATATTTGTCTTTTAATTTTTAATTAAATAAAGTGGGTTTGTAAGTGGACATATGACGCACGTAGTGACAAGTGTCCGTGTAGTGTCAAGGGAACCAGTACCTACTACGTTGTGTATCTAATCGTAACTGTTACCTTAATGAACATATTTATCGTGGAAACACGACACGTCGATTACCAAATCGAATTACCTAAACACTGTTTAAACTATTTTGAACTCTTTTAAACATTACTTCAGTTTTCTGTCACTAGATGACGCTATAAACAATATAAGTGTAGGTAGATATTTAACCTGTGGTAAATTCCCGCGTCAATTTCGCCCGCGTCTAAGCCTATCTACATCGACAATTACACATATAAATAAAAAAGTAACAATCTGTTATATTGTGATATTTTATTTTATTTAATCATTAAAATGTTTTATTATCTTTTGTAGTAAAAGTGTAATTGTACATAGATTAAACAGTGTGCCATGTTACCGTCCCAATCATCCCGAGTACTACACGAATGAGTTACAGCTATTACCAGTCAGCTTTGTTTACGTACAAATGCTTTATTGTTTCTTAGTTTTGACAGAATATTGCCGGTTCTTTGCCAGGCCTTTAAATTTCAACAAAAATGTATTTATTTTCATGTGGTTAAATAGGTTTACAACGTTTTACTGTACTTACTCTAGTTTGAAAGTTACTGCTTTATGCTCGTTAGTTTTGAATTCAATTTTATTTAATGGAAAAAATAGGGTCTCAGTTGCAAATATTGGGTAAGAATCATACACACAATTGACCTAGGTAGTCTAAATTTGTGCTCAGATTATCACAATAAACAAAGCCTCTAGAAAAAATTAAGGACTGACAATATAATTTTAACAACATACCTTAAAACTAAAACATTGTGTATAACATATATGGCACAATAATTCCAATTGTTCCGATTCATCTCATTCAAGTCAATGCCTTTATTAACTTTATATTAAAGTGATGTAGAGCAAACCTACACCATTTATTAAACGGCTTCAATCTCGAGCTATGAAAACTGTTTATGGGAGGGAGCACCCCAATTACACTTTGCCCGCCCCCGCCTCAACCGAAGACAAGACCTTTAAAGCGCTGGCGATCCGATACCGGGCAGATAGAACCGGTACTATGTAACAGACAATAAAACGAAACACTCCTTCATAACGCTCTCTCAACATATATCGCAAACTTTCCCGAACAATGGAATTATTTTAGGCGCAACACAATTTCTCAACATAATATTCAATGTTTTCGATTCAGCTCTCCGGATATTCCTTAAATAAATATGTGTATGAATAAAATACATCAATAACTATAGGTACCGCATCTCCTCTAATCTAAATATAATTTTATCGCGAATGAATCACTATTTATATTCCCGCAGTCTAAAATGAAAAGATGAAAATAAAATAACCAAATGAACAAATATTTTTATGTTGAGATCAAACACAAGGTACATACTGACAACTAGTATCACCACCTGAAAGTTCCCCTTTACATAATGGTAATGTGAACTGTATTTGCATAAGATATATAGATCCAGTTGCATATAGATTCTAAAATATTTTTTTTGTAATTTCTTTACATTATCAACTTATTAAAACCGGAAAATACCAATGATTGAATTTTTTATCTTATCCTTTATAAACCTACTATTTTCCCAACATTATTCTAACATAGTTTTACTAAGCAAATACCTAGTAAAATTTCAAATGACGTGCCGTTTTCAATTAGAGTAACTGTGTAACAATGAACATTGCCACTATTCTCAACAACAGCAGCAAATTGAAGTGGTATGCAATTAAAATGTACTAACAAACTGCCGAACAAAAAGGCTAGCGAAAGCAAACAAATTCAGCATTTTCATTGAGACCGTCAACTGAAGTTGTTTGTTTCTTTGAGGCCGGAGTTCAATAAAGCTTAAGTTTTATTTTCACAAATCATTGGGGCGTTAGACTGCGTTCTGTAAGAAACATTAGGGAAGTATCTTCGGAAGTGAGCTGGCCACGTCTGGCACTCGGCCAGCTCTAACACTCTTCCTGTCGCACACTTCGAACTTTCACACAGCTCACAGATTTGACTAAACTTCGCAAACTAACTGTAAGTAAATTATACAAAGTTCGCTTAAAAATGACCTCTTTTCTGAATGTTTCACCGCTTGTGAAATACGGTCCAGTTTCTCAAGGAAAATCGTACCCCAAGGAATAAAATAAGTGTGTCTATGCTGAATATAAATTCAGCAACTTTGTCGTATGACTTGTCAAGTTGCCGTACAAATATATTAAGTGCTCCTACATGAATATAGTTACTCACTTCTCTGGCTTTTAAAAAGACTGTAGTCGTAATTAATAAATGTCTAAATGATTTAACCCACAGCTACGTACGTAGCTGACATCAACAAAATATTTGGATTATCTCATTCGATTCAACATCCGTTGAGAATTTTCCTCTTCAAACTTCAAAAAGTAACCTAAACTAACTCCAGAGCACAATTAATCTCTAACAAAATTGATCAAATCGATTCAGAAGCATGAAATTCATTTCTGCATTCATTCAATTTAATTTATGAAATATGTGAGTTACTCCACTGCTTCCAATATCTAAAAGTATTTGAAATATTCGCTGGCCTTATAGAGCTGCACGGTTTTCTTTGTTCTGGTGTCACGACTCACGAGCGAGCGAGCCGTAGGACGCTTTCCGCTCGAGTTAACGTGCCTTTCCATTTGTGACGGACCGCGCCCGGAAAAAGGAATTCCCTTTCATAAGCCGCAGCTCAAAGGGGTATTTGAAAGTTAAATTAAGTGGCGGCCGCTTTTCAGTGTCGCGATATAGCTCTGCTTTGAAAATTTCGTCTTTATTTCTGTCTGAGAACAAGTGACGACCTAATTTAAGTTATTGAATGGCGATAGAAATATCGACACTTCAATATGAGGTACTGCAAAAATATACTATTCGATAGAAATGGAATGAATTTAAACTTTGAAAATAAACTCGATTCATTATTTAAACATAGAATTAAACAAGACTGTAATTAAATAAAGTACCTACCTATGTACGAGTACAAGTAGATATTCATGCACCTGGCATCTTAGAAGCTAACAATACATTTGAACTACTACAAACCTATTTTTAAGTGTCTCAATCTGTGATGTGTAGCTGATTTATTTATAGTTTGTTGTATTAATGCTGCAGGACATAAATCTGTCCAGAGTTCACGCCACGGTGATGTAATGTATGACGATATACGAATTAATGCGAATGACATAATATTCAATATGAACTAAGCCTACACTTGAATAAATGTACAAGCTTCTATACTCACATAAAACTGGGGTGGGTTGCCTTATCTGATTTTAAAAATAATGTGAAAAGGACTGCTTTAATCAGAGGTACCAGTTGGATTTTGAAAGCGTTACTCGAAATTATGGCACTATTACTTTGAAAATTGGAAGAAACTGCGTACAAAATTATTTGAACAACTAACTTGGTTGCTTTAAAGACAGCCTTTTCGATTAGAGTTCAGTGACTCATATCGTGTATATACTTGTTATGAACCTAACCACTCCACATAGGCTAGTTGGATATTAATAATGCTTTTAAATCTACGAACATTTTCGGTTGATCAGTCCCATGATACCTCCATACTAAACGATTAATCAACTGAAATGTTAGCGCTAAGATAATTAATTACTTACGTTTCATTAAACCATTATGAATAAGCTTTAATGAAATTGTCAGGTAATGTCACATTAGTTAATCCGAATGTGAGTAACATTGACGTAAGTTTGCTCGGCAATGACTGATCATAATACATGAAGATGAGATATATTTTGTGCTGGATAATGCACTACGTCACCTACTTAGTATGCGAGTCATGCTTCTAATTAGTGCTCTGACAGCGTATGACGCAACTAACGCATCGGCGCAGTGCGACCGTCCAAATGTGAGGTCGTAATGCAACGTGTGGCGTAACGTAGCTGCAGTATAGTTTAGCGGTGACGTGTACCACAGAAATACACCGTCAGCAGCCGAAGTCACCCCGGGCAGCGGCTTCGGCTGCGTGCCCAAACTGGTGACCTGCCAGCCTGCCCTGCCAACTGGGTGAACAGCAGCAGCTGACTCCGCACTCACTCATACAATAACTGCCGCGAGATATATTATATCGACTTCAAAACTTGATATATAATATATGAAAAAGATTTATCTAATAAAACAAATATTATAAATCTTCTTCAGGAAGCTCCTCTGACATTTAATTTTATTTAAATATCTACGCAATGTTTACACTCATAAAACTTTTTGAGCTTACTGCGTGTATTCAGTTGGTACCTACTTATAATATTTAATATTCTATACGTACAAAATATGGAAGCTGTTCTTGAATTTGACGAGATGACGGCAACCGGTCGCCGCAGCCGCCACCCCTTCCGTGGCTACCGCAAAATGTCAACAACAGTGTTGACGTGTTCCGACATTCAGTATTAAATTGAAGAGAAAACGTGAACTACTATATAAATAATACTTGTATAGAAGAACATCAGCATTAAATTATTTAGTTTATAGGCCTAATGCAACGTTGCATCAGAAACATGCATCATATTCCATTGTACTTTGCATGCCTAAATGCGAAAGATCATCTTTTATCAACGTAAGCTCGAGCGGTTGCGGAAAAGGGTAATAAATTATTTGGCTCGACTCGTATCTGAAGTGAAACATCACCGAAGGCTTTCTGAAATAGGTCACGGACTCGGGGCTGGCGCCAGTGTAATAACAAATATCTTACCTTACCAACTATAAGTAGGTACGAACTTACGGAAAACTTACCTTGGCTTGTGGAGCGAGGTCTTGCTTTAATAAAACTAATTAAGTAAACTTCTCCCTTTTTAGCTCCCATCTTGTAACACTCATTCTCTGACCATATGTTTAACTTATCACAGCCGTGTCGGCTACTTGCGTGTTATATTCTCGCAGCAGGACATTTATTAGATTAGACCCTCCACGGGAATCAAACCACATCATAGCTCATCTCGAATTTGTGTCTGATTTAGAAACTTTGCTATTCTACTACCTTACAGTAATGTTTATCCATACGGCTACGCAACACATGTACCACCTACTCGTGCACTTAAACTCTAATTTACTGAGGCAATAAAAACGTCATTATTAGCATCCACAGAATGATAACAATATTTGCTGTTCACTACCATTAATCAATCATGACGTGAACAAATAACACTCGTGGGGAATAATCCCATCGATTAATTAGATATGTAGGTACTAAGATTATATTGTTATCAGCTGTTAATGGTGTGATAACAAAGCGCACTGAGTTCGTAGAGTTAGCTAATCAAAATATGCTTCTAGTATACTCTTTTGGATTACAAGTGTAGGTATGTAAGTATGTTACTGAAATACATAGTTTCTAAAATATAAAATGGAATCTAATTTTCAGTTTCAAATAAAGTGACATGTTACACTTGGTGAATGCGGTATTTCTGAATGCAGGGAAGAGATGATTTTCTGATATGCATATCGAAATAAACTAAAACGGGAACGTTAAATGCGCTCCAGTTTGAGTTTGCGGCGTGTAGGTAAATACTCGTTACTAGTTACATTCTATGAACAAGGTTATCATGATACTGAAATGTAAGTATGTGACATTTAAACTAAACTGATTCAACTAATTAATACATTAGGAAGCAATATTGATGGTAAAACGTAGGTAGCTAATTCTAGTTTACATCAACCATCTAACTTGTAAAACGATCAGTTATCCCTTGAATATTTTACATCACTCTTTATTTCAGGTAAGTTTTGTACGAAACCGCGCCATGAAATTGTAAAGCTAGTTTGAGATAAGACCGGAATCATTTAAAAGGAGTGACTAGTCGTTTCTTTCTGTGGCACTCCTTTCTGAAGTTGGCTCATTCTAGTGCTTTGTTACTTTTCAACGGTTAATTGTGCGAAGTTGTGCAACCACAAAGGCAGTGAAAACTCTCGTCTTTGCTTCCAAAGACGTGTATAAAAGTACTTATTTAATAAAAGCACACAATACGAGATTTTCAAACAATGATCTCATCCACTCATATCAATTGAGAATCGGTATAATCGAAAACTTAGATGACGCTATCTTTATTCACGGAGATTTTGTTTATTGTTTTCATCAAAGATATTGATAAATGTTTGCAGAAGCTCCCACTGTTCGTATCAACATGAAATATCTAATCTTTCCAGTGCCACGAATGCGAGAAACAATTTGTAGAATAATTCTAACTGGAATTATTTATAGTTCTGTAGTTCTGTCTCCGGCAGACAAAAACGGGTGTCATTTAAATTCGGTCACAGTGAATAAACATCATGTACCTCAATCGAATACACTTAAAAATCCTTGATGATTACGTATAAACAGCTATTTGGCACTCGTCACCGCGTGGAATATTAACGAGAATACCCTCACTCGACTCTCTCATCGGCAATTAACTAGGTATTAGAGCTTGTTTGATGAAGTCATTAATAGACACAAATAAGATTGTGTCATTATGTAAACATTTTCAACGGCAGCTTTATAAAATTAGTACCCATTTAATAATAAAAACGTAATTTTCCACGGCGATACTTAGTTACCAATTTATTGCGTTCCTATCTTAGAATCGTTCCAGAAAATTAATGGAAGTAAAATCTTTAACAAGTTGTGGTGTAGTAAGAATTAGTATGCGGGACGACGTCCCCATTATGTTCTTAAGGTGCTGTGCAAGAAAATGAAATTTTTCACGACAGAATGTTTTACATTCAACGTTTACGTAATTTATAATAGACTGTTGGCGATGATAATATTCATGTAGGTGACTTTGAGCAGTAATAGGTGAGTTATGCAAACTCAGCGGACGAACTCACTATCCACTATCTAATGCAACATCGCTAATCGATATACAGACAAAGTAAGAATTTATTTATTAGAACATAATTAAAAAGAATTTATAATAAACTTAACTTTTTTAGTGGAACGCTCTTATCGTAGTTTCTGGAACTACCAAAAACAATTAATGTATGTAGGGTGAGAGACGGGCCATTTTAGGGCAACTATTTTTGAGCTCTGAGCAGAGACATAGATGGACTTGCAAAGGACCATAATTAATATAATTACCCACCTGGGGAAACCGTTAAAGATCGACAACACTTCCTGGCTGGCACTGGCTGTAGTTAAAAATGCTACACTATTAGGAATATTACTAATCGAATATATCCGATAGGACATTGTATAAGACTTATATTTGCAACTAAATTAATATTCCTAACTATGAAATAACGGCATTTTCTATCAACATGCATCAAATTGTAATAACGAATGAATTTACTATAATCGGGTCGGTTAAAATGCGGTCCCTTACATCAGACAGCAAACAAGGTTCGGTTATGATAAACAAACGGTGCGCATGCGAGGAGGGCGTCGACAGGTTGATGTGACTGTAGCCGTGTAAGCACTACCTGATGACTGTAATGTTGCCAGGTTATGGCGTATATTACGGCCATTGTAGATCGTATCAGATAATATGCTGTATTCAGTGCTAGGAGCTGCGGCTCGTATTTGGTTTGTTCAACTGGTTCTTACATTGTTATGTAAGTGAGTAGTTAGTTTTTGAAATCAAAATACGTGTGATCTGGTTATAACATTCTAATTCTAGTATTAGTACTGTCTTTATTATTTGCTGATTTGTGAAAACAAAAGTGTTTAGAAAAGAGTTCCGGTTTATCATTTTGCGTTTTAATAAAAAAATGTCACAGTTTTACTCTTTGCATTTAGTATATGATCTACTTGTTAAACTTATTGCATTGTTACCTATTTATTATTACGCTTGAAGTGCATTCTCTTGTCGCTTATCAAACGTTATCTTGAAATTTATCTGTCAAAATGGGAATGAATTTGTTATTGCACGTTTTTAGGTAAGCGTAGGTACATACAAATTTTATAATGTTTATATACGGAAATTATAAAAAGACGCTGGAATAAGATTATAACAATTCATCTCTGTATCCGTATAACTAATGATAAAGCTTCCATCGACTGCCAACGATCATTGTTTTCCAATCAGCGAACTTCATGAGGGAAATGATAGCATTATCTAACATTCTAACCTATTATTAATAGTGATGCGCCCATAACATCTCCATTTATACATTTATACAATCCTTTGTAATAATGAATTCGTCATTTCAAAAGAGTATTTAGAAGCACCGTCTGCGTTAACTGTGCGGATCTGGCTTCAAATTATTGGCAATCAATTTAATGGCTTTACATTGTCTTGAACACTTCATTTCGCGCAGGCTCTTACATCGAAGTCGTTAAATTTTATTTCGATATTTATATTGCCATTCTTTTACCTACTCTTTGTTTTCCTGTAAATGTGTCGCTACTTTTTAAAACAAAAAATGATGGAATAATGAGGCACGAAAATTGTTTATTAAAAGGGATAAGCTGTGTTTTCGAATGGGCTACGAGAGCTATCGTTCGGTAGTGGGTAACGAGCGCGAGCGAGCGTGGGCCGCGTGTAGCCGCCCGCCCTTTGTTCTCGCCGGTCGCAGTCGTCACGCGATCAATATTCCCTGTAAGTCCAAGATACACTTCAGTTCACTGTAAGCTCACTAATTTACCTGTCCAACTGCCCCACTAAGTAGCCTCGCCAATTAACTCTTCATACATTCGTCACACGTTTTTTTACTAAAGGTTTCAAAACAAAAGGTTCCGCGCTCTTTTTGTCTCTCTCTGTAACTCCATTTTAGCGCGAAAGTGAATTTAGTGTTGAATTCGGGGGATCTCGTTTTGGAAGTCAATTAGCTGAGTGTTTCCATTGAGTGAACCTCAACCCTCGACCATGGAAGAAATTTACTAATTTAAGTTCTTAATTAGTCGAAGTTGTTTATTGGTAGGCTTGTATATTTTATAGTGACTGTGTTCTGTATTGTGGCACAAAAAGTTTCCTAATACATTCTACGTAATAGTATAACGAAGTAGGAAGTTGGATGATGTTCCGTTTTAAATCTGTACCTAGATATCCGTACAAATTATAAGTTTATTTATCGTTATGGGAACGCGGATGGATCGCACGAAATCTATTCATAACAAATCAGTCAAAACATTAAGTATGTTTACGTTTTACGTAAAAAACAACGATTCTACAAATAAATTGCTGCGGTAATAGTATAATAAATGTTACACTGACACGATATTATCGACGTACCATTGTATGCTATAGAAATACCTATTACCTATGTGTTAGTAATTTATCCGTTTACAAAACCACTCAATGCTAACATAATCATATAATATCGTAGACGCGTTGCACACGTAACATTAGTCTTATTATTCTGCGAAGTTTTAGGCAGATGTGTATTAGTTCAAAATCGAATTCTGCTAAGATTGCAAGGATAAATTAAATATCCGCGTTGACTGGGAACATAGACCATGCCTTAAAGACGGTATACAAAACGGGCTAACCAACATACCTACACATAATGTAAGAAAGTGGTTTTCCACATTACCGCGCGATCTGACAGAGAATGACTAGATACACGAGGAGACGTGGAAACACTCAAGATAAGTGAATTTCAATTTAACGTCGTGCCTGTCTCGTGGGATGTAGGAATATCTCATTATTTGTGGGATAGCGCGGCAAAAGGACTGATGAATAAACCGGTGATAAGCAATGGATGTCTGTCTTACTGACGATGGTCTTACTGAAAGAACTAAGAAACTGAAAAGGAGACCCTTTGATACCTATAAGTTTAATTCGAGCTTGAACCGTGATATTTATTAGACAGCGATGTAGTCTCAATGTGTATATTTTTTTCATTTCGCTAACGATTTTTTTTAGACAGATGTTTCTGCGGACCAATAGTGATCCACGGATTGGCAACCTCTGTTATACAAGTACGTCGCGACGACGTCTACGTCGCCCACGATTCTCGTGTGGCACTTAATAGCTGCACCTGCTCCTTAAAACCCACGTCCTCCCCCTCTCAAAGGAATATTTTCTGAATTAGTTGACTATATTTTCTAAAAGAATATAAGAAAACCACGGGCAATATTAGCGCAAGAAATGGAATCTGTAGAAATATATAGCTATCCAAGATTTCTATAAAGTTGGAACATGTACGTACGAATATAATATAATATGTAGTACGAATATGAGAAAACTTATAAATAACATGTATGTATGACTACTTTGCAAAGTTACTTTCATAAGTAAGTTCTTAGATGTAGATCTGCGGTCAGAGTAATATGAAACTACTGAACACTGCGGTAATAAACAGCAGATATTGTATAAATATACCTACCACATACATATATTACGTATTTATACAATTTCTGCTGAATATTCTAGGAAAATCGGCATTTTGTTGTGACATCATAATCATACATTATCAATAATAGAGTGTAATACAACCGCTGATTAAATAACCAATACGTATGTAACTTCCGTGTGTTTGTCATTAAAATCCGGCCCGAGACCCAATAGGTGACGTCACAGCTATGTAGATAGTTACATAGTAGCCTGGAATATAGCCAAATGTGGTTCGGCTCATGTTATGTACTAGATACATACTGCCTTGACATTTAGGCCAATTTCAACGTATATCAGCTTTGAACTTTTGACACACATTGCATATATTATTAGTATCGGCGTAATCTTGAACAACCAAATGCAATGGTTTATATCTGCCAAATTGGAGCAATCATATATTTAGACTGCGATATCTTAAATAAGCGTAAGTACTTCAATGTAGTATAATTATTGTTAACTATACATAAATATGCGATAAGCAGACATTTTCTTAATTTCTCAGCTTTTTCTCATGTAACATAAAAAAAGTTATAGTAGGTAGTTCTGTATTATGTCGCTTCCGTGTTGTTCCTTCAGTACAACGATAACAGATATCTACAAACAAGCTCTTGAACATCACAATCACAGACTTAAAACATACACATTTCTCAGATTCTTAGTTGTTTGCAGTAAGTTTTGTTATCACAAGTCCGTCCGTCAATCCACTGAGCAAAACTAAATAAATATTCTTTGAGATCACTTTGAATGATTTAATCGATTAGTCTTTGTAATTCAAAGAGCTGAAGTTTTCCAACGTTTGCATTCCTACTCATAACTTCCTTAAATAATACTTTTCTTTATAAATGCCGGAAAATTCATGTCATATAACAAATATCAACGCATTGTTTGTTGAGAGCGAGACTTCGTACAAAATGTCACTCGTTAACAAATCCGATTACCTACGCTCTATAGCAGCATATAGAAGGTGAATAAATAGGTGTGTGTGCAATGCGTCGGATAAATAAACCGCAGAGCCCACAATCCACTAGGAAAGCTATTTGCAAGCTGTAAGCTAACAAGCAAATACGGACCGGAGAGGGTAATTGTACGCTACCTTACTTACCTTACAGGAAAATACAAAACTATGGAAGCTTTAATCTTATTTTTGTTTACGCGTTACTACTAATACTTATAGGAGGCAGACAAAATGTACCTAAGTTTAATAGATAAAAACTTAGTTACAGTTAATCATGGATTTTACATACTATGAGAAAATTCTCGTAGCACTTCTAGACGACAGCAAAACGTGCGTCTGATGCATAACGGGTATAACGGGTACGAGTAATAAATCCTTCCAAAGTAAACAGTACAAAGGAAGTAAACGTTTCTTTTAATTTCCATGATTAATTGTTGTTTCTCCAACCTCAAACTGTTGAGCATCCTCTTCAAATTATACAATTTTAACGCGCTCTCTGTGATTCAGTGAAAAGCTTTTTACGATACGTTTTTATAGTTTGATTGGATTTTTATAAAAGAAGAATCTGTTTTATTGGAATCGTTCGCGTGTCTACATAGGGATATTATTTACAATGCAATTCCTAAATAACATGAACCTTTAGAGTCAAAACACCGAGTCAATTAGTTGACTAAACATGTCTATAGAGCGGAGATTAGCTATAGTATTATGTAGTCGTAAAATGTTGTAGTTGATGTTAACACGTGACATACAACTATAAACATCGCCGTGGGTGGTTATTACAATGAAGTGTGAACTGATGTATTTATTACTTTACTACTATTGGGCAGAATATATTTCGCAATATTTTCGTAGACTATGTTTTAACGAATGATAAATGTTACGTGAATCATTGGATAGGTCACAATACGCCACGCGACCTCGAACACTCTTTGGTTTATGATTGAGTACCTATGAAAGCTCACAGTGCTCACTGCCTGTAACACATATAACCCCCACATACCTATATATTCTTAGTGAGATGGTATGTAAAGCGATTGTAGGTACTTACAAAAAAAAAACGAATACAAAAAACGAATAGTTAGGACCAAAATGTCTCTACATAAGAACGGTGGCCCAAAAATATAAAGAAATCGATGGAAATGGATGTCGCCAGGATACTAGACGCTAGACCCAGACATGTCTGCGATAATAAAGATTGGTTTAGAGCTTTCTTATTCCACATCGGAGACCTACTAGCACAAATAAACAACTTATTTCATAAAGACTATCCAAAAATAAAGCCTTTTGGCAAACAAGACATTCTGTCATGGCTGACGAGTTGGATATTTGCCAGCCGAAGCCTCCTCGAGTACTTTAGCAAGTTGGCTAACAGAAAATTACATATACATAAAGTTAGTACATTGAATTTTCTCTAAACTTGGGATCACCTACGATTTATTAGGGTCAAATGTATTTTTACGCACATGAATACGTTGACCTTTTGGTATAATAGATAGATATTACTTACTAAACTTCCCGACGATATTTAAGATAAATGTAATTCACTTTAGTACGCGCTAGGCAGTCATAACTTCATGAGGATCATTTTTCTTTCCGCATATTATGTGTCAGTGTGGTGTCTGTGAAAATAGTACCTACTTTAAGTCTAGGCTGGGCTACTTTATTTTTCACGAATTTAGAAAAAAATAAATAGAAAATTATAAGGTAGCAATAATGGATAACGCCATACGGTGATTACACTACCGCCCCAAAATTATAGGAGTCAATAAATACTAAAAAATTAAGACTGAACTTAAAAAAACGTACGCGGCAACAAAAGGATTTTTCTTACGTAGTACGTAGTCGCCCCTACCCTAGTCAAGCTTTTTTTTCGTATCAAAATTAAGCTCTCCGCCTCTCCCTGTCTCATAAATTAAGAAGCCCATGTCACGAACCGTCCCAATTTTATACTCCACTGTTGCGTAAAATAAGAACCAACTTAGAAAAAAATGTAAGCACATGGATGTATCTACTTTGTACATACATACTATATACCATATACTTTAGTAAGTAGAGCTGACTAACTAAAAATAAATAACTTATGATGATGTTGGA
Source organism: Spodoptera frugiperda (assembly GCF_023101765.2). Taxonomy (NCBI): domain Eukaryota; kingdom Metazoa; phylum Arthropoda; class Insecta; order Lepidoptera; family Noctuidae; genus Spodoptera; species Spodoptera frugiperda. The sequence continues at coordinate 5,133,212 of NC_064215.1, forward strand.
ATTATTAAGATTTGTACGATTTTTACAAGCCTTTATTCCTAATCATCATTATTAAACTTTTGATGAAAAGCAAAAATAAACTAAATAATGATAATTTGACAAATACTGATATAAAAAAAATTAAAGTATATTAAATATTAGTTATATTGGTTACATAATACATATGCATTTACCCGTACCTTTAAGAACTAAAAAACCTGAAGTTATGTTCTGATTTTATAATATCAAACCGTGACAGTCACACCGTGACTTACAATTTCTAGAAGCGTGCAAAAGTTATTCGCTGTATTGCTGTTAATATTATATGGTAGTCGTACTATCGCTGTATGAAAGTGTTTACTAATGAAACTAATCAATAATAGATAGCACGCCCGCAACATCGTAAGACGTTGGATCAATATTGGTTTACGTCGGTATTCATGTAAGTTGCACGACGGGGCGTACCTACGAACAGCTCACAGGGGATCGGAAGCTTTTTTACGCAAATGCGTTGCTTGTTAAGCCTATTTCGTTTTAACAGAGAGGCTTTTACCGTTTTTCTTTTACAGTTCATTTAAATTAAGTTTTTTTTTTCTTTAAAATGTAAATTATATTATATTATTGATTACATACTAGTCGAACCCCACCAAACAAATGATAAGGAAGTAGAAACCAATATCACTATACTTATAAGATTTCAATATCAAGCAAGAATATTATAAAGAAACTCGTAACTACCAAAGCAGGCATATAAATCATATTTCCTTAAGTACTTAATAACGTTTTCTTCCTTTCCGAATGGGTTTCCTTTTTAGGTCGGTCTCGGCAGACGAGATACTGCACTATCGCAACCGGAGTAGCTTCCATTATCACTAAATGCGCGGCTCAGGACAACTAGATAATTACAGATCCATTATGCTGAGCGAGTATGCACTATGTATGTACGTACATACGAGTTAATGGTATTTGACGTTTTCTTAACGAAAATTATAAAACAATGTAAGTTTATTTTTAATAATTAAACCGTTTATTTGTTCATTAACTATAAAAGTAGAAAAGACAAATCTATGTGCAACGTCACGCCTTGTATCCCCGAAGGGAGATGCACATTACGACACGTAATGCCGCTATACAATGTACACCCACTTTTCACCATTTGTGTTACAAGTCCCATGTAATTGGGGGTGAGCTTATTGCCACATACTGGGCACATTCCAGGCTCCGTGCTACTACTGAGAAATTTTCGAAAAACCGAAAAAACCCGGTAATTCTTTTGGCATTACAATACAAATATATTTAGGTACGTTTTATTTAAATCCTGTGATGGGTAAAGTCCTGTTTATCTTTAGGTACCAACTACTCAGCAAAATTCCAGAAGTGATTTACGGAAATTACGGAGGAAAACCAAGTTTTCGGCTAATTCAAATGAAAGTTTAAAAGAAAGAAAAGTACTGTATTCCTATTTAACATTAATAAAATGCTAGAAGACGTTAAGAAAAAAACATATTAATGCAATTTAATTCAAATACAATTTAAAGCTAATTGTTAGTTTGCACAGTTTAAAAATAAATCCTTCTTATCTAGTCTAGACTTCTAGATAGACTAATAAATAAAATTGGAGTGCCTGTATGTATTATTGAAATAACCGCTTTTAATACATGCGTATGAATATACATACCAAATTTTTTTTACTATTTTTGTCTATCTGTCTGTTTGTTTTAATTAATCTCTGAAATGGCTGGACAGATTTTGATAAATTCTGACAGAAGTCATTATTCTATGCGGACGAAGTCGGGGCCACAGCTAGTATTACTTATATTTATAAAACATTGTTAATTGAAAACTGTTTTGTTAATTGAACTGTTAAAAAAACAGATGTAAAAACAAATGACGATGTTAATGTTCTCACATCTGGTGACTTATTGTAATTAGGAGATGACATCATAAAACTAAATTACTATTGGCTGACTGCTCACAGTGAAACTTAAGGAATTAAAGACGCTTCGGGATCGATTGTCGGGTCAGCCTACGAAATTCTATCTATTTTTTTCCAAAATTCAAATAAATCATAATTATGTGGAATAGTACTTTAATGCCTAAGTTAGGTTGGGTAGATAATAATGATAATTCGATATTCAGAAAAAATGTGTGTGTCCTACCTATCACTACACTTTGACAACACTTTGGAAATATGAGTAACAATAATAGAGTTAATTGTTTAAATTGGATACCAGCTGTTTTTCGCAGTTCCATCTGCATAATCAATGGGAAAGAACATATACCACTTTCCAGCCTTCTAACTTTCCTCAAACACAAGAGTCCAGCCATGAAGACGCTATGTATGTGACGAAGTGCAAGACTTATATATGCATATGCTTAAAGCATTAAGAATAATGTTAAGCTTAGACACATATTCTATAAGTATAACATGTGTGAACTTTCATTTGGCAAGTAACTTTGTAATAATCTCATCAACCTGCCATAGTTTACCAACTAAATCTGGTTAAGACATATGGGGACGATGAAAAAGCTAATCTTCTTTTGGCGATTTCACCCACTACTTGGCTCCTATTGATCGTAGCGTGATGTTTTATAGCCTTCCTCGCTTAATGGACTATCCAACTCAACAATATTTTGATTTTAATCCAAAGAATACTTTGTAAAAAGTTAGGAAGGGTCAGGAAAACAAGGCTATATAAATGCTGAAAATTTTAAAGTTGTTTTAAAAATCTATCGCATAATGACTCTATTTCATCATTAATAATAACAATGACTTTAAATGAAATAAAAGACTGGTAATGTAAGTATATGTATATAACCACCGGTCGATATGTGCTGTGCATTTATATGCTTATTGAACTTATTTTTAAAATAAATATGCAGATTTTCTTACAGTGCAGGACTAAATTAACCAAAATGAGAGCTCGGCGCGGGCATAAGTACCTACACGTATAAGATATGCAGCTTTATTTAAAAGTTCAGTTTGTCGATGATTGACAGATTTGTCCACAGCTAAACACAAAAAGTGCCAGATAATAAGTTGAGTCATAAAAGATTACCATAAAACTATTACAACAATCAATGCCAAATTTTTTAGCTGCAAAATAACAGCCCATAAACTTTCGAAAAGTTTATTGACACAACATTAACTATATTCGCTCTATTTAAGCCGTAGAAAAACGATCCAATAGAAACAAACACATCTTGTTTTCTCAAAATATCTTAAGAAAATACCTAGTAAAAAATAAAAATTGTCGCATCTACCTATTGCCAACTGAATGCCGAATGTCAAAGTTGCGAAAATGGGTCACCGGATGGAATAGATGCTATGCAATGTACTGTACAACAATCGATGCAATTTCACCTATATATTTCACATTTACGCCGCCAGAATCTGCCAACGGCAATTTGTGGATTATTTTTGTTTTAGTACCATCCGTAATCCGGGATCACATTCTTATCTTTGAAATTGTTCAATAATAAACATTGACCATCGTTCAAATAGTTTTGTAACATTACATATCCATTACGGAATAACGGTTTCCATTCATTACGACCACTGGAAATATTGACGATGAATGAAATTGAACTGTTTACCTGCCGTGGTGACCTTGAGGTGTAAAAGACAATGAAGAGGATAGTATCCACTATCGATCCTGGAGCCACGTGCTGGCCAAGTCTTGGATCACCAGCTCTGATGAGGCCAGGATTACGTGAAGTTGTCACAAGTTCACAACAAAGGGTTAACACACTGATAGTTAGGCAGCCGCGCCGGAGACTGAAATCGAACGGTTTCCAGTGATAAATATATGGAAGGTGAAGGCAGGCTTTGCGCGCGATTGATATTCTCGATGCGGCAGGTCGCGGGCTGATAGGGTCGCGTGGCGATGAGCGTGCGGGAGCGCTCGGGCGTCGGGCGCGGACTGGCCGAGCGAGCGTCGAGCCGAGTTTCAGCCGAGTCGGCGACGCGCGCTGCCGCTATTTGCGCCCACTGCGCCCGCTTGCCGCCCGCCCCGCCCGCCCAGAGCTTTCTCTGCGCAGCGCAACAACAAACATTTCTTTATTCCACCTGTAACTGTTTTCGATTGCTTGCATTATAATCATTATGGGAACTTACTTTACGAAATACCTGCTATAAGTCGATTTACTTTATAAACCTAATCGTACCTTCCTAAAATTCCTTTTAGCCACATATTTATTTACTTTCGTTTTGTAATGAAAATTGTATCGTACTCTGTTCAGGTTTAATACATCAATTAAGCATAAAAAGTCACTATCAATCCAAAAAGAGTAAGGGCCAATAAAGGCGTTCGCAAGCATTTCAGCCTGCTTTAACATACAATACCATCACGTTGTATAGAATAATGCACTACTGAAACAAGTGCAAATCTTTTTCTATAATACACATGTGTAACACGCAATATACTGCGTAATGCGCCAATAGTTACGCAGCTACGGAGTACCGTGGTTACCCAGCTACACCGCGTTTAGCCCTACACAGCGTGCTACGCCAATAGTTACGCAGCTACGGAGTACCGTGATTACCCAGCTACACCACGTTTAGCTCTACACAGCGTGCAACGCCAATAGTTACGCAGCTACGGAGTACCGTAATTACCCAGCTACACCGCGTTTAGCTCTACACAGCGTGCTACGCCAATAGTTACGCAGCTACGGAGTACCGTGGTTACCCAGCTACACCGCGTTTAGCTCTACACAGCGTGCTACGCCAATAGTTACGCAGCTACGGAGTACCGTGGTTACCCAGCTACACCGCGTTTAGCTCTACACAGCGTGCTACGCCAATAGTTACGCAGCTACGGAGTACCGTGATTACCCAGCTACACCACGTTTAGCTCTACACAGCGTGCTACGCCAATAGTTACGCAGCTACGGAGTACCGTGGTTACCCAGCTACACCACGTTTAGCTCTACACAGCGTGCAACGCCAATAGTTACGCAGCTACGGAGTACCGTGGTTACCCAGCTACACCGCGTTTAGCTTTACACAGCGTGCAACGCCAATAGTTACGCAGCTACGGAGTACCGTGATTACCCAGCTACACCACGTTTAGCTCTACACAGCGTGCTACGCCAATAGTTACGCAGCTACGGAGTACCGTGGTTACCCAGCTACACCACGTTTAGCTCTACACAGCGTGCTACGCCAATAGTTACGCAGCTACGGAGTACCGTGGTTACCCAGCTACACCACGTTTAGCTCTACACAGCGTGCTACGCCAATAGTTACGCAGCTACGGAGTAATGTGGTTACCGAGCTACACCACGTTTAGCTCTACACAGCGTGCTACGCCAATAGTTACGCAGCTACGGAGTACCGTGGTTACCCAGCTACACCACATGTAACACTACATTAGAGTGCTACGCTGATAATATCCCAGCTACGGAATACCACAGTTATCCAGGTACACCACGTGTAGGGCTACATAGAGTAGTACACCAACAGCTACAGCGCTACGTCACGTCACCGTGCCGCGTAGCTCCGACATGTCGCGTCTGTGTAGCAGTATACTTACTGACGAATCGAAGCTCTCATCTCACTAAAGTAATAAGTAGTAACGTTAAAGCACAGTGCAAGGCAATTTATTTCGCACGATTTTTTGTGAGGCTGTAGTATCGCTCCTGTTAAGCCGGTCCATTCTTGTTTCCGTCTGATAATGAACTTTTCAGCACTTTCTTCAGGCGGCCAAAGAAGCGTTCCCGTAACGATTGTTTCATGTCCGGCCCATTAATGCCTAATCCCTCTGACATACCCAGGTACTTCCTACGTATCATTTGCGGAGAGCGCTCTTAGTTTTGTGAAATCTGAGAGTTCTAGACCCTCAGATTCCACAATCCCTCCTCGCTTCACATGCATGACAGCACATTTATCTACTCCAAATTCCATTCTGATGGAACTACTAAATTTTTCAGTTATTTTCAGTAGTTCCATCAGTTGTTTGTTATTTGGAGCAATCAACTAGGTCATCCAACTAACTACTTTACTTGTTATTACAATTTATCAGAAAGCTTTTATTTTAGGGTTCTAGTATTATACAAGCATTCCATAATTTCAATTAGGTACGTTACGTACGGTTTTCCGTTTTGCACCTTTTCTGACTTTCCAACTGATTGTACGTGAAAAGAAATTGGCTTGCAACCATGAAGTGTGTAAATCTTGCACTAATTCTAAGTATACCAATAAAATTACCAATGGTATCAGGTTAAACATATAAGTACATAATATGTATGTATGTTTCCCAGCGGAGGTTGAAAGTAATGTCGCCATAAGGAACTGCGATCTCAGGAGCAGGAGTTGGAACGGCAACGTTTTTATAAATAAGAATCTGATAATTCTTTAGAGCAGATATTTGATGATTTTCCAACCTCAAAAAAAATGAAATAAAGAACTTGCATGTATGATGAACTGGCTGACCTTATAACCTACAAAGTGTGCTCAAAAGTGTAATCAAAGTCTACTCAAAAGCGAGAATCGAATCCGTACCGACACGTTGCACAGCAATCAGTCGCCTGCCACTTCACCAACCGTGCATACAACCCAACAAAATATTGGGTGGTCCTAAATTCGACTATCGAATAAGAAGATTTAGTTCGAACAAAAATATTAAAAGGTTTTCGATTTTCAAAATTCAAACAGTAATCCGTGTAAGTCTATGGTATGACAACAGATTTTTACACTTTACCCACATTATATACAACGAAATACCAGAAATAACAATTTGATGATGACACATGAACTTTTCCGAGCAAAAATCGAACTAAACTATGTTTAAACGATGTGGTGGCTCCGCGGGTGATAACCACCACACGGCTTAAACCACAAAAAACATAATCCCCATTATATAACGGTAAAACGGGGTAAAATAATGGGGGGAAATAGCTTTAAAAAAAGGGGCGAAAAATTGGGAAATAGTTCTAGTTTCTATTTACCCGTTTTCTGTATTTATTCACCCGACCAATTCAATGAATTTACCCCATTTTACAGATTTTATTACTATTGCCTTGTTCTGTGTCCATTCTACATCCACTTCTAAAAAGTACCTATATCATAAATACTTTTTAAGTTTGGATTGTCTTTATAGTCATCGCAGAGATGATAGATTAAATTCATACTATATTCATTAGGTACCTATTATTACATTATATAACTGAATTCAAATTTATATCGAACATTAAAATCATCAACGGTTAGCAGCCGAAAAGAAAAAAGTTGAATTAATACCGGCAGTACAAATTATTCTCAGTTAGGTGTGGTACTTTTAAATAGAACTTAAATTGGACTTTTGACCTTTCCTTTCGATATTATTTTGCTAGATGACCAATTGTTTTACCCAAGTACGCTTGCTGATGCATTGAATATTTGACAAGTTTTTACATGCGCGATTGGGTGATAGAATTCTAAGCGACATTTTCAGACCATAACAAGTCGCATTTATACTGAAATAGGCAATTTATTTATATATTATTAATTACAATTATTAATGATAATTTTTTGATTATTTTGTAATATTCAAAAGAATAAGTTCTTTTGAATAACGTTAAAAATAACGACATCTATGAATAGCTGTTACTTTTGGTATTCTTGAGATAGGATCTACGGTAGATAGAGATACAACAATGAAAACACTAGAATTACTGGAGCACTGAAGTCCGACGCGTCACAGGGACATGAAATCTTAGATCCCGCAACGAAACAAATCAGAAGATACTATTTAAGGAGAAGAAAAAAATGATCGATCCACTTTCTTAGGAGACAGAATGACTTAACCTTTTTTCGGCGGGAAAATCACTCAATGACTTCGTCGGCCCTGGGTGAAGCGAGAAAGAGTGTCAGATTATTGCTGACTAAAAACCACCCAATTCCTACACCTGTTTTGAGTCGGAGCCCTGACAACCCAATACGTCCTCCACAGCTCCGGATAGAATGACTTAAGCCTGAGGGCACAAAAGAGACTGCACAAATGGAAGAATCCCAGCAACACGGAAAGGCATAAAACTAATGGGCATGTCAAAAATAAAACTATGTGGGAGCTATTATACTTGCTTCCAATAATAGGTATAAAAAACTCCTAAACGCATGGTGTTCTAGTTTCCAAAAGGTCCGTATAATAAATTACGCCTGATGTGTGTTATGTTCATATTGCCGGAAATCACTATTAATGTTTACTATTGTTTATAAGTAATCGACCAGTGACCCTACCATTTATGTTATATTAAGAATTAATATTTTGACTAATTTAAGACTTTAGCTCTACTGAATAATTTTATACTAAAAATATTAGATATCCAATCATAGACTATATAGGTACACAGTTTAAAAGTTTAAACTGTCACTTTGCACAATGCTCACAATCACAATCGTTAAGTGTCAAATTCATTCAAGTAAGTTCGCTCGTTACAACTTTTTTTTGTTGTTCCGTAGATATGATTTAGCTAAGTAATGTTGTGTTCTGATTATTATGAATAATTAAAAGAATTGTTTTAACATCTATAAAAATTGTGTTAAAATGGCGAAATGGAAATTAACTCGTCAACAATTTGGAGCCGAAGAATTCACCCTTTCTGAAGGCGATACGGTAACTGTCGGTAGAGGCAATAACAACAAAATAACACTTTCAAGCGCTGTGATATCCAGGAACCACTGTGTTATACATGTACACAACAATAGAGCCCTGCTAACAGACCTACAGGTACCAGCCACTTTATGTTTTTATATCATGTTATTTTAATAAGTTTATGTTTGTTATGCAAAAAGACCCCTTATTTGAGTTTAAAATAAGATCTATTCATTAGTATTATTACTGGAAATGATAAACATTATGAATCTTCTATTATAATGTCACTAAATCTTGCACATTTGAATTAGATTATTACTTACATTTTTTATTGGATTTTAACTAATTTATTATGGTCACACATTAAGTAGTAGGTTACAATTCTAACTTTATTTGTATTTCAGTACTAATTTCCTCTAAAACTATAAAAATAATTATGTATTTTTATGTAAACTGTCTAAGTGCCAAATGCCAGGAACTTTTTCCTCATGAGGTAATGTCCTTCAGAATGTCTTCCGTCCCATGGTCAAACTAAATATAAATTATTTATATATAACTGTTTTATCATATCAGACCGGTTGGCACATTATGTAGTATACAGGGTGTCCCTGAAATCGACGTCCAACGGGCACTAGATGATCAGCAAGGTTCCAACTGTTATATAAAAAAAAATCTAAGTCCTACAGTTTTTAAATTATAGTGACTTATGTGTTATAAAGTCTTGCACACTCTTTTGAATTATTTTTCGTCTGCAGTCTTCCTTACATTATCCTGAATAGTGCTCCAGTAATATGGAATCATAAATTCTTAGCCAACTGCTTTAGATTGGAAAACATTGTTAGTTTTAGAGGAACCAAATACTCTGAATAAATTTTTCAATTTACTTTAAGTGACTGTACTGAATAAATTATGTATTGCGTTAGTAGTGGCAAATTTCACCAAAGTTGGCGCATTTAATAAGGATTCTAAAATGGTATAGCACTTTGCACATTATTTCTTAAATTCGACACAAAAAAAGATTTTTCAACGAAACGGTTTCGATGAATTTATTTGAACTTACTAATATTTCTTCTAGTGTACTCAAATCATACGTTATAACCTCGTATGCACTAGACAACACATTGCACGCGATTTGTTATCATCATGTTGATAATCAGCGAGGATCCCTTGTCAAACAATATTGTCTGTCTACTCATGATTTCGCTTGCAGCTTTCATTGGCAATATTACTAGACTTACTAGAGGAACTGATGTTGTGTATCATGTTTCACTTAATAATATTGAATGATTGCAATATGATGTTCATAGTGCATCAAACACATTATCAAATGTGTAGTAAAATCAAAAGGAACGGACGCGGCAGATTCATGTACACAGCATATCGACGCGGTAGTGGTGTGGTGTACATGAGCCCTTATGCACAATTACTCGTCATATCCCCATAAAAAAAAAAGTAATGGGTGAATCCTTCGATTAAGTTTACGATTAAGTTACGTGTTCATGCCATGTGATCAAATGCGGGATGAAGCATCAAATATTCTTTAGTTTGTCGAGAAAGAGTTATTTGCACCGTTGCAAGGAATTGCAGGTAACACAAAAAAAAATTTAAAAAAGAAATAATCAACACGGCGCAAAAAAGCCAGTGCTCAGTACGATGGCTCGAGATGCACAATACCAGTTCTTCTAGCGATAATATTGCCGACAAATGCTGCAAGCGAAATCACGGGTAAACAGACAATGTTCTTTGACAAGAGATCCTCGCTGATTTTCAACATGATGATAACAAATCGCGTGCAAAGTGTTATCTAGTGCATACGAGGTTATAACGTATGATTTGAGTACACTAGAAGAATTTTTAGTAAGTTCAAATAAATTCATCGAAACGGGGTTTCGTTGAAAAATCTGTCGAATTTAAGAAATAATGTGCAAAGTGCTTCATTTTAGAATCCTTATTAAATGCGCCAACTTTGGTGAAATTTGCCACTACTAGCGCCATACATAATTTATTCAGTACAGTCGCTTAAAGTAAGGTGAAAATTTTATTCAGAGTATTTGGTTCCTCTAAAACTAACAATGTTTTCCAATCTAAAGCAGTTGGCTAAGAATTTATGATTCCATATTACTGGAGCACTATTCAGGATAATGTAAGGAAGACTGCAGACGAAAAAATAAAGATTTGTAGCAACAAGAGTCAAAAGACTGGCACAGGGTGTACTTTTTCGTGGATAACACATAAGTCACTGTAATTTAAAAACTGTAGGACTTAGAATTTTTTTTATATTTTTCTGATAACATTTGGGACCTTGCCGATCATCTGGTGGCTGTTGGACGTCGACTTCAGGGACACCCTGTATAAACAACTCATGATTAGGTACTGCAACTGTAATATAAGATTCATGATGTTAGGGTCTAATTTGTTAGTTCTAAATAATAATACACATAATGATATATCTAAATAATGTATTAATCTGCACTTCATAAGCTGTGTAGGATGCATGCCATATGTGTTCGAGAAGCCAACACTTTCACTAACTACTTTTAACTTTGTTATACCTACTTGTCCCTATCCAATCTGTGGCATCCTGCAATTTTATTATTGGCTTTTTAAAATATTTAATTTATATTCCAGAGTTCTAATGGAGTGTATGTTGGTAGCATCAAGATACCTCCAAATACTCCATATGTCATTCAAGATTCAGATGTTATTGGATTAGGATGGACTATGGCAGCACCCCTCGTCAATATAAATGACACTGAAAAATATGTTTTCAAATTCATCAAAGAAAAACCAGGACAATCTATTACAAGTAAAATTAAATTTCAAGGTGACAATGATGATGATATAGAATCACGTGTGGCTATGTTAGATGCCATAGTAAAAGAAGAAAAGCCATTTGTTGTAAACGAAACAAACAAATCGCCCGTGTTAAATACCAAAGTACCACAAAAGAGGAAAATAGAAAATAATAAAATTGCTATTAAACAAGAACCTGAGAGTAATAACATTGACAATATCAATGACATTCCTAATATAGTGCTGTCTGATAGTGAGAATGAGAGTGTGCAACCACCCAACCAGGGTGCAAAAAAACCAAAGCTTGAACCTGTAAGTGAAGAACAACAAAAGCAAACATCCAAAGATGCTGATATTAATATGAAGAATGAAAATGATTTAATAGAATTTGCTTTCAATGTCAAACAAGAATACATTGGATATGATGAACCAATACAGATTGATGACAGTGACAGTGATAGTGAGTCTGAGCACTGGCTAATGCGACTGTCCCAAAGTTCACCTGGAAAACCATTTTTGAAATCACCAAAAATAAGTAAAACTGAAAACTCACAAGAAGATTCATATAGCCAGCTAGATGATTTTCCTTGCGATGACTATGAAAATGAAGATGTTATGGATGATCTAATATCTCTTCCTATACCTATTAACCAGGAATTAAAGGAAATACCTGATCAAGCTACAAGTAGTAAAGTTCAAGAAGAACATGCTCAAGAATCAAATGATAATGTAGATTCTGAGGAATTGTTTGAAGATATATTGACAAAACAGACTTCATCTAAAAACACAAATGAAGATGAAATTGATGGCTATAATATTGAGGAATTATTCAAAGAAGTAGACAGCATTCTAAAATCACCTTTACCTGGTGATTCAATGAAAAAGGCTCAATTAATAGAACCAATCGCTTTATCATCAAAAAGTAAACCCAGTCATCCAGTTGTTGAAGGTAAGCTCTTTAATACTTATTTTCTAGTATGTCTTTTTTATTGGTGGGAATCGCAAATAGAGCATAATGTGCCCTCTTCTTTATGATTACATCCAATAGCCTACTTACTGTTTAAAGTATAAAATAAAATTAGTCTATGATATTTATGTATGACACTCCTATATTTTTGTTCTGTTTTAGTTAAACCTAAAAAGTCTTCAGCTAAGCGTACCAAACAAAAACCTTCAACATCCTCAAAACCACACATCTCCAACAGTCAAAAGGAAGAGCGTAAAAAGAGATTAAAAGAAATAGCTTGTAAAAATAAGGAAACAGAAGTAAGAAAAAGCAAAGACACTGTAGGTGATAACAAACCAGTATCAACAAATGTGAAGGTCACTACTACAAACCGTGGCGCATTTTTAATTGATGAATCAAAAGCTATAGTTAGTCAAGTAAACAGGAAAGAACATAATAGAAGTAAGGATAAAAGTATCAATTTATCACCAAAACCTAAGGAAGCTAAGAATAGGGATGCCACTGAAGACGTAGAAAATAAAAGAAGGGAACCAGAAAAGTTAGACAAATCAAAAGACAAAATTAAATGCTCTAAGCACAAAGATCGCAGCAAAACAGAGCACAGATCAGACAAATCCTCGACTAAGCCTTCTGTGAAAGAGACAAGGGTACCTCTCAAAAGTTTAAAACCATTAACAGACAGTGAAGAGTCTATTTCTGGAAAGCCAATATCCAAAGTAGGGCCATTAAAACCTGAAAAAATGAAGAAAAAGGTAAGGTTTTCGGAGAATGCGCCTCAGGTGCTAGAATTTGAAATTGAGCCTGGGAACAGGATGAAGAAAACTAGTTTGGTTAAAACGACACTGGTTGATGTGCGCCAGTCACCTGTGTTTTCGTTAGAAAAGATAACTCTAATGAAAATTCTTCGCTGGAACCCACAATGGCTAGAAGAACAGCTGAATAACAATGAGCCTCCACCAATCCTAGGTCACAATAAAATACCTTTGTCAGTTTTCCACTCATTTGTAAACCACAGTCAATATGTACAGTAAGTAGCTTTTAATTACTTTTTTCTTTTACAACAATTGTGACTTGCTGTCACACACACTTATGTTTTAAAAAATATAATTACTTACATTTGAAGTAATATGTATACCTGTTCTATAACACAAGATTTAAACATAATGGCTCCTATTGTAGGTATCACTATAGAACAGATATTAAAGACCTATTTTAAGATGCATTTAACATAATATTTCTTCTCTTCTTCTTTATCTTAATTAATAGGATTATTTTCCTTGTTTATTTGTTTATTACGTAATATTCAGCTATAGAATAACTTAAAATTCAAATTATTTTTCAGGCTAATTGGAGATTTACTTTTGATGGAAATTTGGGAATGTTTAACTATAGCATACATGAAAATACGTAATCAAAATGTTGGATTAGAAATGAGAGTAGAGTCATTGCCGCCCATACCTCCACAAGAACGATGCCTTGAACTTTTCAATCTCAGTGTTAATAGTAAGTAATATAAACATATATGTAACGTTAAGATACCAAGATATGCATGAGCGGATTTAATACCAGAGGCCTGGTGCAGGTCACCCTGGCCGTGTGTGTTACGGGGCATCAAAAGTGCCAAAGCATTTATTAGCGCAACCTGTTTTATTAGCCGTTAAATGACCTTTCTAATGCGACTTTACCCACGACAATATTATACCGCGCTACGTCACTTAATAAATTATCATACAACGTTTCTAAATTAGCATACAAAATATTTTTATCGCAACTTATCTGACTTATTGATACTTTTGTTATTGTATTAACTTAAAAATATTATGATAATTATTTTTTACAGTTTCCGTTCCCGCATCCGAAGCTAAATTTAAAGTTCCCAGGGTAGGAGAAGTACTTCTAGTTACTTTTGGACCAGAAAATGCGAAAAATCAAAGGTTCTTTTATGTACACAATGTGAGGAGTCTACCATCTCCTTCAAGTAAGTTTGTTCAAATTATGTACATTTGCTAATGAGAATAGTGGCCTGGACCTTGGTTTACTACGTTTGGTTTAGTTATGGGATAATTTCACGCATTTTGTATATGAAATTTAACAGGATGTTAACGAGACACACTTCATTTACATATATCATTGTGTGCATTGCTAAATTTGTATGTACTCGTAATCTAAACTATGCTGTTGGAATAAATTTTATTTGTTTATTGTTTAACTACACAATAGCTTAGTTGGTGGTCATATCCAATCACCCGATAAAAAAAATTACGCATATCTGTGACACGCTATTTAATAAACACATTATTTCACATTATATTAGGTGGCCTTGCTTAAATATCCAATTACTTTTTTCAGGTAACCGACGCGCATTCTTCAGTGTTTCACTGCACGCCACATTTGCGGATAAATTGAAAACCCTAAAACCAGGGGAGCTAATGATAGGTCGGAGTTTAGCTTTTATAAACAAAGAGTTACAGTTATTTGAAGCTATGGAGTACTTAGCAGGATCCCCTCTAAGTGACGCCATACTTCGACCGGAGCCGCATCATTTTATAAAACCTCAAGAGGCCCCGCCACTTCTAAATACTCAGGTTATTTGCATGAAACTTTCAATGTATTTTGAACTAGCTAATGTCCTATCAAAGTTTGTATAATAGTGGCCGCATAATCGCTTGCCTCTAGACGAGAACGTGGCCAAACGCTAATCTTATTAAATATTAAAAAAAATGCTATCTTTCGTCAAAATCCCGCTTTTACGAGTTGAAAGCATATTATTGTTTTACACATTTACTTGTATAGTGCTAAGAATACACTGATTTATTAATCTTTAGCCATTTTATTATATAGGATTGTGATTACATACAAGTACATAGTATAGTGTACATACAGACAAAACATTGTAAAAATAATATTTTCATTCGTTCCTAGATTGTATTCCAATTAATTTTTCAATTTTCAGTCAGTGCCGTGTTTAATATCTCAATCAAAACAAACCAAAACAATATTACATGGTTTCAAATAGTTAATTACGATATCGATGTATTTGTTTAAACTCTTATGTAAACAAAATGAAAAATTATAGTAGGTCCGCTACATATTCTATTCATATTATATTGGCATTCCCTATCGCTCAACCTTAGAATCAAGTAAACCAAATAGGTTCATGTAGACCATGGATTAGATAAAACACTGGATTGGCCTTGTGGGCGGGCCACGCGCGCCGAGGTTGTGAGCGAACGTGCAAAACGCTCAAATGCTCATACTTACCGGCTAGCAATCGCTGTCATGTTTTGACAGCGTACGTATCTCCGCAAAAATATTATATTATGCGCTATTATAACGTGTCGGAAAAGAAGCCAGGTGTAGCATAGCACGAGAAGGAATTTCTTTTCACCGGTAAGTCCAAAAACATTAAAATACTTGTGATATTTGTAATTATAACATTAGCATTATGAATTTTATAGACAAAAACGATATAATCACAAGCAGACTAATAGTAATACATTGCTTGCGATACATGAGTACAATCTTGCACTACGTGAGCAATCGCGCAATGTATTACGTCCATTGCGAGAGTCCCGAGTACCGAAACAAAAGTTCATTTCCACAAAATCTATGACATCGATAGTGTTGGGCAATGTCGATTGTTACTATGATACAGTCTATTATAATCAATAGCACACTTTATAACTAAAATAATATTATTTATTACGACTAATTAGTAATATAGATTTTGAGTGAGTTTTATGTTTTTTTTTTTATGGAATGTGACATATGATTTATTTTAATATGTTTTAGGTTTCCAACAGATCCAGGAGTAAGAAAATTGTGGATTGACACAACTGGTAGAATTAATTGGATTCCTACTAAATGTAGCACAATTCGTTCGCAACATTTATTTCGATGTTGATAATTACATAATAACAAAGTCAGGGAAAAGAAACTTAAAATTAGGCGTTTATCCGCACAAATATATCGCAATGTGTAATTCAGTAAGTAAACTGATTTTATTTTAGAAAATTTTATATTAGTCTCTTTAAATCAGTTTTTTTGTATATTTAAATCATCCTTCGTAAATTTAAAAAACGAAAAATGTTCTGTGCTTTATACCTACAAATTATTGTAAATGTGAGAGCCCTGTAAATAGCTAAATTTGAATTAGACTAGTAGAATGCATTTGTGTCAGCTTAGAGTTGTTATGCTCACTCAAAGGTCTCATTGGCGGTGGCAAGGGCATTGGATCGTTCGATTCCCTGCAACATGGTTGAGTTGGGCGGTGCTGGTGTACGTGTCATGTTGGTGAACGGGCGCTGTCAACTGGGACTGGTCAGCTCCAGACTGTATTAATTTTGTTGTTCTTAAGGTTTTTTTTTATATCTTTGACTGAATATTAGTTTTACATTGTTCTCACATAGTTGAAGCAATCGAAACAATGTAACCAAGAATTGTATTGTGAATCTGATTGAAAAAGATTAACCTATGGAGTTTCTTGCTCGTTCTTCTCCATAGGAATCTACACTTTGGAACGAGCAAATAGCTTCACTAGAGGGCTGACCGACAGACAGACGTTATTAATATTATTATATTTGCTTTGACGTTCAAAAGTGCCTTTGATTTATTTATTTTTTTCTTATTTTTAACTTATTATGTAATTAAGTAATAAAATTGGTTTTAAAATTCAGTTATGTATTTTTTATTTATTTCACTTTTATTACTTGGTTTCTATTTCGCAGGAATACAATTTCACAATATGTATTCAACAATACTTGTAAAACAAAAACAAGATTACTTAAATTTTATCGATATCAACAATCGACCTTTCTCCCGCCCTAGCATACCTACATGAGTTTTTATGCGTGTTAGAGTGTATGTCAAATGCAGTCATTGCGTTTGTGTGACAACCAATAGCAAATTCGAGATTTAAATGCGTGTTATTTATTTGTGGGGGTAATCCGCTCAGGCATTGGTCTCTTGCTTGTAGTGAAATTAAAGGGTGGGAGAAACGGCGACACGCGTTCTGATACAAATCAGGAACTACTTCCATTCTACTCTCTTTAGCTATTCTGTGATGTAGACAAACAGAATAAAGATAAATAATAATAACTATGTATCTGTAACAGTGGACAGCGACTCTGAATCCGAGTCAGCTGGCGGCAGTGAGTTCTTCAGTGACGGCGGCGCTCGGCGACCGGCCTTCTATACAAATGGTACAGGGACCTCCGGGCACTGGTGAGTAAGCTAAGGGACGTTTACTTTACTTAAACTTATTTTACGTAGACTTATCAGTAACACTGAACAAAGGATCGGGCTAAGTATTATTAATATTAACTCTTTACTTCAACATAAACTGCGAAATAATAATTTTCAATAACAATAGAATGAAAATGTTCTTACCACTACCATTAACTTAATATTTATTTCCTCAGGCAAATCAAGTGTTATTTGCGCGATCGTGATGACATACTTTTATAACGCGCATGGCAAGAAGCAACAGAATAGGGGAAAATTGTTGATATGTGCTACAAGCAACGCCGCGGTCGATGGACTAGTCCTTAGATTATTAATTCTAAGACAAAGTTTACCTAAACGTAAGTATATTACTTCCTAAAACTTACTATTATTGTTTTCCTATGATATGATATTCAATGAAACCATATATTTTTGCACTCACTAGATGGCGGTAACATAGCATAAGGTCATATTGTCTCAGTCAATAACTATTAAAATAATTTTATAGTAATTTTAAATAGTGAAAGACCAATGTCTGAAAATTAGCAAATTATCTAGTCTGATATTGAACTAAAGACCACCACATTACCGATCCTACTAGTACCAATGTCGCTTTTATTGGAAAACACAAGTAATGTTGAATATTGTTGGTAGCGGAGCGGTTTCGAATGGTACGCGTAGGACGTGAGGAGGCTATGCATCCTGAAGCCGCCAACATATGCTCGCAACAACTGGCCAAGCGGGACGTGGCCAGGATAAACTCCGAGCAACCTACCGCACCCAGCGGACTAAATGAAGAGGTACACGAACAATATAAATATTTTGGCGTAGTGATATTTTCTCCACAATCATTCATTTCCCTAGAATAACAACACATCGAAACTGCGTAATACAGCAATGTCATACCTCAATTTAGCATTACCAACTATTCACGATCACTCATTACTAAAATGTATTCTATATTCTACCAGATTCTTCATGTTGAAGCAAAAATAAATATGTGGAAGACTCAAGAGAAAGACGCGAAGGATCCGTCTCGAGTGGCGTACTGTCAGGGACGGATTGCTGATCTAGAGAAAAGGATGACGTTGGTAAGCAATGTTTATATTTTTTTTAATATTTTTTGGCCATTTATAAATTCTTTAAACTTAAGGTCAAATTTAGTGGATAATAATGGAAAATCATGGGCATGCATATGATACAGAGGTGCATCGGGTTCTGGTATTTTAACCATTTACCAGTTTTGTTCCTAAAGATTGCACCATAAAAAACATTGAGTGACATCTACTTTGTACATACTATAATTTATGTTTTTAACACATAAATTATTGGCCACAGTTACGTTCGGGAGGCGGACGAGGTGGCGCCGGAGATACGCTCAGTTCAGAGCAGTTTGCGCATGTGGAACGACGGATCATAGATGGCGCTGACATCATCGTCACCACGCTCGGCAGTGCACAGAGCTACAAAATGAGAGGGTTAGTGTTGCCATTCGTACAAATTTTCCTTAACCTGTATTTTTTTGAATTTACCCTTTTACTTCACGTTTCTCAACACAAGAAATATGCTAACATGCATCAAGTTCTGTTTGGCTAGTAGTAATTATATAACTTCGAGTTTCATAACTATATTGTTGTAAGTTGATTGTATAATGTGCACATTGTTTGTTGTAGGCTGAAACGCCGAATAGCGCTGTGTATAATAGACGAGGCGGGGCAAGTGATCGAACCCGAGACGTTAATACCTCTCACACTTGACGTGACGCGGCTCACGCTCATCGGAGACCCTCAGCAACTGCCCGGATTTATCTGTTCTCAGGTGCGTTAAGTCATCACTTATTTTTGTACAAAACAGAGCGGTATAAGACATCTACTACTGAACGTGGACCTCTCCATAATCATGTAATTTTATTACCTTGCAGAGAGCAAAGCAACATGGTCTTAACGAGAGCCTGTTCTCTCGCCTGAGTTCATGCTCGGAGCACTGGGCCGGCGGTAGCCCCGTTGTACTCTTGAACCAACAGTATCGCATGCATCCCGACATCGCCGACTACCCCAGCCGAGCCTTCTACAACGGCAGAGTCATGAACGCACCGCCTCTAAGACCGAGCTTACCTATACCACCGTATAACATCGTCGGGATATCCAGTGGAGACAAGGCACAAGGTAGGTCCTACTGATATTATGAGTTTACTAATATCCATATACTTTTGATCATATTTGTGTAACCTGTTCAAGGATACCCAACTACTTTCAAACCACACCAGAACTCATAATGCACCACGTCGTTCGTCATGCATACAACACGTCATGATCATAATCATAAGCCCCAGTTTGGCCTGAAACTAGTCGAGTCAGTGAGTCGGTATAATAATCTTTAAATCTAAAACTAAATTCTTTGTATGTATGTAAACAGGAGTAAACGGTGCTAATGAGATGGAGGCGTGGGGTGTGACTCGCTTGGTACTGGCGCTGTCGCAAGCGCTGCGCCCCGCCGCAATGAGCATCGCCGTCATCACACCGTACAACGGACACAAGGATCTCATCAAGAGACATCTCAAGGCCTTAAATCTGTACGTTTTGAACTGAATATACTGAACAGTGACGTAATGATCTGTTTAAATTCAATGTAACTAAGTCGATATTAACTGTTCATTATGTTACAGGAGTGAGGGTCAAGTAGAGGTGAACACGGTGGACAGCTTCCAAGGCCAGGAGCGCGACGTAGTGGTGGTGTCGCTGGCGCGCAGTCAGGGCGTCGGCTTCCTCACGGACGCCGGCCGCATGAACGTCATGCTCACTCGCGCCCGCCATGCCATGATCATCTGCCTCAATCCACATGCGCTACTGGTAATATTATTATACTCTCTCAGTCTCTCACTGCTTACACACTACCAAAATTAATACGTTTTTATTTTTTGTCTATTTGTCCTTTCATTGGATGATTCATCACTTTGGCAATAAATGACGATATAGTGAGTCATACTACATTAATTATTATGTTATCGGCTTACTCACGTAACTGTTTGACGAAGAACTCTACTAGTAGCAGCATTCCGCGATACACGACGACGCGGCGACTGTCGCGGAATGCTGCTTATGAATATGAGCCTCTAGCATGCCTTGAAATTAGTCGAGTACCTCGTCAAACAGATACATGAACAAGCCGATAACATAATAGTTGATATATAGCACTTATAAATATTTACGTTTTAATACAACATTTTGTCCTTTTTACAGAAAAATCAACAATGGCGAACTCTGGTAGAAGATGCACAAAGAAGAAACATGTACAGAGTGCTTCCGCACAAAATGTGCCAACCGATAACGGCAGCACAAATACCCAGTGACAACATATTGGAATATATTTCTTATAGAAAACACAGCAATCACTCCCATCGTTAGTACTGTAACAGTTCTGGTTGTAGGACTAACTGTTACACTAATTGTTGTGCTTCTTAGATGTCCGATACGACGACAATGTTTGATGAACGCTTTCTAACGGTTAACGCTTTTTTTAATTATTTAATTAAGCCTATCGACTTTCCGTTATCAAGCGAAGAAATTTGTGTGGAGTTACTAGTACCTGTTGTAATCTAAATATGAAATTATTGTAAAGCAAACAATAAGACGCTTTGTTCGAGTAGTTGCATGTGCACCTGCCGAGCAAGGGGGTTTGGGTTCAATCAAATTGGCAAAATAGATATCTATTTTTTTTTTAAGTTTTCAATAATAGCATGTACTTCTGGATTCTGACTGGTGTATGACAATAAGCCCACCCCTATAGAATGGTACTTATGTAACTGTTCGAATTATGGCAGTAAGATTTTATAATGTGTATCTTTGCCTACCTCCTTCAAGGAAAAGAGGCATGGAGGTTTGTTCAATGCTTACATTAACACGTGACAAAACATTAAGGAATTATTAATAGCTTTACTTTTAAGTTGTAAGATTATACTAGTTTTATACTAAAATGGACTATGAAGTACGTAACACTGCCGGGTACGTAGTAATTATGAAAGTAAACGTCTCTTTATTTTGATACATTTTTAGCAGACTTCAGAAATGTTTACTTTCATAATATAATGAAATGATTTAGTGAGTCTCATAAATATGGTAAATGAAAGTATAGTGTGAATGTTCTTCGAGGACAAGGATTTATAAACAAGAATTACGGTAAAGTCAGGACAAATGTACCGTATTTTCCTTTGATATTGTAAGACTGATTGATGAAAGGGTCGGCCGTGTGACGCCTTGTAAATAATGCTTGGATCTAAAGAAGTTAAAGTTCTCAGAGCTGTTGTTGATAAAAGATCATACATTACGTTATGATTAAGTCAGTAGGATTAAGTATTTTGTAGTAATTGTGTTACTCTAGTACTACCACCAACAGGGATTTTGATAAGACAATAACATACGTCGTGAGAGAGAAAAGTTCTTCGTTAGATGCCCTAGTTTTTAACATTAAAATTTGTGATGGGGACCTGAGCAACATCACCATCTAAACACCTTATAACTTTTGAGACATTAACTTTGTTGTATTATCAAAATTTCTGATGATGGTGGTATAATAAGTGATACCGTAATAAGCATTCATAGTGTATAATTCAATTGAATAAACTAATAATATCTTTAAATTGAAAATATAGCGCTTACAAAACGTTATTAAAGTAGTTCCTATTACTACTAAATGTCGTATACTGCGGTTGCTTTATTCGTATTTTCCAATAGCTGGTAATTTGAACACCTCCATTCTTTCAAATATACTAACTATTATAGAGGTAGCTTCGCGCATGTACAATAGAGTGCGCCAATTAGTTATGTAACATTCCGCCTTTCCACTCTTCTGATGAATGGCTATAAAAAATAAGTAATGATTGCCATGGAGCGCTTCAATAGCCATTTCAGCGTCGTAAATGTATTTTTGAAGCCCATAAAATGTTGTTACAAGTGATAATTAAGTTTTATTGTTAAAATATTGGTAATTATTAATTAATGATAAAACATTTGCTTTCCATTAATGTTGTCTAATATTAAAATTTGTATTTTTGCTGTAATATTATCTCTTGTTAAGTTGTTGCTTTTTTCGTTTTAAATATGTATTATTGAGCCTATTACTGCAACACCAACCACCTCACAGACTAACAGTTGTAATGCAGTTAAAATGTATCTAAAATTCTTAACATGTGATTTAATAAGCTGTTTTCATGTACATAAAAATGTAACATTTACAAAGGTAATTAAATAATTTTATATTGTTATATCTAATAGCGACTTTTATTGATTTCAATATTCTCCCATCAGAGCAGCTGTAAATAAAAATAAATAGTAACACAAATGTTAACATAAATATTATTAAACTATAAGCGCTTAGTTAAAATAAATATCAATTGCAATGAATTAACGCACGGCTACAAATCGAAAAATAATACCTACAATAAATAAGGAGGAGCAATTGTAATAAAAAAATCCTGCATATTCTTTGTCGCAGAACCACGACACGAGCGGTAGGGACACGAAAATACGTGTCGTCAATATCACGCAGGCGGTCAAAAGGCTAAGTTTAAATTTTTAAATGACAAGATTAAATCGACTTTATGCCCTTTGCACATCATTATCTAATACATGCTGTATAAGAAACCACTACTTTCCAACCTATCATGTAAAAAGGTAACAAATACCAGTGAATTCGAAATAGATGATCAAAGCGCGGGCACTGGAGATTTCCTATACGGAGACTCGGCCTACATGGTGCAGGCAGTGTTTATGCAATATCTATGGGCCAGAAAAACTTCTACTAATAGGGCCACAAATAGCACTCTAGTAAAAATTATACTTCACAGAACAAGGTAGTACTCTAGGTCCGACTTAATATGTATAGGTTTTAATATGAGGTAAGTAAATAAAACAATTTTCTGTTTTAAAGGTTTTGTTCACTTAAAACTTGCGCCCATTGTTATATTAGTCAATTTCATAAATGTAAGATTTCTCAGATTTATGTCTGTCATATTGCAACTCTTGATTTTTATTACATATTAAATAATTTCCTCAAAAAAGAAATAAATTCTTCACAACCACGTTATTCTAAGAAATGGATACCCTATTTGCTTTTACAAATAACAAATACTTTTAAGTTTATTACAATTAATAACTATTTCAGATAGTCATGTAAAATTAATTTATTTGAATGGGAAAAATAAGTCTTGCAGTGAGTGGAAATATATTATACTTTATTTCATAACTCTGTATTTCTGAGAAATAGTTCAAGTTATCCCAGTTTTGTTGTCCTTGTACTTAATGCTTCTCAGGGCATATAACATCATTCACAATAATGTATTCCGGAAGATGTTACCGATTTCATGGAACAATAAAGCGTTTTGAAAATAAGTTTAAATAAATACAATTACTCTCCCCAAACATATCACTCGTCTATCAATAAAATGAGTCACAACAGAATTGACATATTTCTTTTTTATAAGAACAGTGAACAAAAGTGTATGTTGGCATTACATTTATGTTTCTTTATGATATAACAAGTAAAAAGGATAAAAGATATAATAATAAAGGTAGAATGAGTAATAATGAGTACCTGTTTTATTAACCATGGGAAGATAAATACATATTTAAAAGGTAACAGTATTTAAACTAAAACATAATTACTCTCAGTCATATTTTCATTACATATACTATGATGGGGTGAACAAAAGAAAAATGTGTCAACAATTTGAGCAGTATAAAATAAACTCATTTTATAACAGCTGCCCCACCTAAATTCCCTTGAAATATAATGAAATTACACATACATCAATGTACAACTATATAAAATCACACTGTCAATGACTAATGGGTTCAACAGTCAGAACAGTTATTGTATATAAACAGAATAATGTCAGGCATGAGTAGAGTAAATGAACAGTTAACAAATAAAATGCACTAAACAGTAACAAGTCAGAAACCCATTGCTTATCATCTAGTACAACAATAACACCACTCGAGCAGTTCTTATGTCTCTTGTGGTGTAAGCAGCTGAAGCTTTACTCTTAATTATTTGCTTCTAGAGCAGCGTGTCGTAGTAAATGATCGCTTGAAAATATCTATTTTATAAGGCTTTTTGTTATAAATAAGTTTAATTCCTTACTCTATTACATTTTCTGCGCCAATAACAATCAATTATCCTTATTGTAATTATAACTTAATATTTCTTTAACTACTTGAAGTACCCCTTCGATTGCAGTAGAAAACCATGCAAACTAATGTTGCTATTGCTTAGATCACAATGTTTATAATTTAGCTATAACTATTAGATGTTAACATCTTATGAGGTCACTATTTGCGGTTACAGGTAAAGGGCTGAAACTGGCAGTTACTCATGTTTATACTTAATTTTTATTTTAAATAACCTTCAACTACAAATTATAATAATACTAATTTCAATAAATTGCTCAGATTAAACTGTATGGCGGCAGCAAACCAATGACAACAATTGTGTCAAAACTGTAACTGTTCATATTTGTGAAGGCTTATTATATTAAACTATAAATTTAAGTTCATATGCTATCTATTTACACAAATAAGTGGAACCGAACCGGCCTCGGGTCAATGGTGCCTGGGGTAGTGGTGCCCATTACTGTATCTGAAAAACAAAAGCAAGAAAAACAATATAATGTTATGTAATTATTTTGAAATAAAATCATACAATTGTTGTTGTTCAATAATAATTACCTATTAAACCGTTTGTACTTGTTGCTGTGATGTTTATTAAAATGGTGAGAGGGGCGCCGCTCGTTGCGATATTTGTTGAAATTTCCGCCCCAATGTGGCTTGTTCTGTTTTTCCTGTGAATAATAACGAAAAGTAATGTATTTGC
Organism: Spodoptera frugiperda; assembly: GCF_023101765.2. Lineage (NCBI taxonomy): Eukaryota > Metazoa > Arthropoda > Insecta > Lepidoptera > Noctuidae > Spodoptera > Spodoptera frugiperda. The sequence continues at coordinate 5,158,616 of NC_064215.1, forward strand.
ATAATAAGAAAATTATAATCTAAACACTAAACAAACATTTGGGTACTTCATTTTAGAATACTTATATACATATGTATGCTTCTGCCTACCTCATTAAAGCAAGAACAAGATTAAAGTCGCCCATATTTGAGAAGAAAGTAAATTGCGAAAATAAAATCACGAAATAATGTTTACCTGGAAAGGATTGTACCCATTTCTGCTATTGTTGAAGCGATTATTGTAGTGATGGAACTTTTTCACCTTCTTGTTGCGACCTCGATCCATTTCATCTGTTGCTTCGAGGGCACGCTTGCGCTCATCTCTTCGTTCCTCAAACACCTGTAACACAGTAATAAATAAGTTTTTGTATGAGTCAATTGAGTGAGCTATCTATTTAGACAATGTTTACTTGGGTGAACTACAACTCCTTTAGTTCCAACTCGTAATTAGAGAAAACGAACCTGTCGCGAAAGGGTGCTGTGAGTTCCGTTCCAAGAAGAAACAGGTGCACCATAACCACGATGTGAGACAGACTGCAGATGCCGCATTGTCTCCAGGGGCGCGGGCGCGGCGGGGGGCGCGGGGCTGGGCGCTCCAGTACTCGCGCTACCGTTAAGGCTGACCGGCGCTGGTGTGCCAGATGCTGCGCTGGTGGCTGCCTGACCCGTACCACTGCGGTCGCTCAGAGGAGACATGCTACTAACACTTGTGTTAGGGCTTTGGTCATTTTCTGTTCGCCGCTCCTCTTTTTCTTTAACCCTGTATAAGAAAATATGTTATCATTAAATGATACACATACCTTCATGAATTAGTTGACTGACAAAGAAAACTTATTATAATTATAATTTGAAGAGAAAGTTTGATACGCACTTTTTGTTGGTAACGCCATTGAGGCTGGGACTGAGTAATGGCCCACTGTTCTCGCTGTGGACGGTCCAGGCATGATGCATGCTCTTGGTGGTGACCACTAACGCGCGCGGGGACTCACATCGGCTCGGTTTAGGTCGGCGACCGTCGTCCCTTCTTGCTCCATCTTCGCTCAATCTGTCATTTCGTTCGTCACCACTTGATTCAGAATCATACGGCACCAATCTCGATCCTGTGCAGCCATTCCTTGGCGAGACACCTGATGAGTCACTTCTATTCATTTGCTCCTCAAGTTTTTCTAATGGCGACTTAGGCGTCTTCACCAATTTGCTTGTTGATGCAGACTTCTCAATTGCTTTTGAATTTATAATTGACCTGAGATCAGATTCACTTTTAGATACCTTGGGTTTCACTTGGTTTTCGTCGCCGTTTTGTCGTTTAATTACAAAACTAATTTTCTTATCATCTTCATCAAGTTTATTACCATTCTTTTCTATACCATTTAGAATCTTTGGTGGCTGTACAAGTTTTTCTACTTCACCATTTTGTTTTACCACCCATGGTTCAGGGTTGACATTATTAGATTCAGTTGATTTGCCAAGTGTGCTATTTAGAATAATTGGTTTAATATCCGGTTTAGCAACTTCTACTGAAGTGCTATTAAGAAGTACTGGCTTTCTCTCATCATTTCTATAAAAGGTTAATTTTAATGGACTTTTTTCTCTATTTAATATGTTGTCTGGTAGCTGTGGACCATATACAACACTTGATGAAGATGCTGCTGAAGAAGATGCTTCGTCAACTGTATTATCTTTTTCAAAAAACATAATATAGGCATTAGTGCCTAACACAGCTGACAGAGGTAACGGTCGAACACAACTGTCATCAAACTGGTAATAATTCCCATTTGGAGCTTGTCCTATTGCGGTATAGTGACCACAATTCTGTGAAGGTCCAAGATGAGTGACTAAACTTACTAGTTTATATGACTGAAACAAGAAAAAAAAACAATAAAGCACATAACAAAATTGATGCTAATCTGTAAATCATTTGTGCAGATTGTACTATTAATTCCACTTACCAACTGTTGTTGACTTTTGTTGTACATATATTTGCTAAGAGTGATCTTCTTCCTAAATTGCACATGTTTCGAAAGTTTTCCTCCAGCCAGTGAGAACCGTTTTAATGCTATGCAGAGGACCATAGGGGCACGTTCAACAAAAAATTGTTTAGTGGCAGAAACCTGAAAAAAAATTGATCATATTTCACATCTCTTATTGGAAATATCTAGTTATATTGAAATAATTCTCAATAATCATGTACATTGTATAACTTACTTTTTTATTGCATGCCTCACATTTGTAACCTAAGTCTTCTAACCTTTCTCGAGAAAAAAAGGAATCTAAAGCTTCATCTAACGTAGAGTGTTTTCTTATATCTAATAACAAATCCTGGAAAAATTAAGATAACATTTAATTTGATATAGCAACCAATATAAACAGATTATAACAGTCATAATTATTTAAAATTATTAAAGTAATAAAGTATTTATTTACCTGAAAATGCTGGTATGTAGTGGACAGGTGGTGGCATGCAAGACATCGGACTGTTGAGCGCAAGTATCCACCAAGAATCTGGTTTAATGGAGTAGTTTCTTTACTGTACTGATCGAACTTATCATGGTTGACAAATCTACTTAAATAACATTTCTCCATGGCCTCCACTAGATACCTAAAACAATTTAATATACAATGAATAATAAAGTTTAGAAACAACTGAAGTTAGGAGTTCAACTTTAAGTACAAAGCACACTAAGCTTCATGAGATGTATTACCTTAAAAATTCATGAGCATCCTCTTGTCTGCCTGGTGTGAGGTGCCTGCATATAAGCCGTAACTTGGAGTATACCTGCCAAGGTTTTATTGGAGCTCCACCACTTTTCTGTGTAGCCATTAATGTGGCACGCATTCCACATATCACACAGGCTTCTGTAATTTATAAATTCAATCTGTTAATTTGTCACTTACATTTACACTAAATAGATCTACTTCATAAATATAACTTTAAATGGAATTTATTTCCAAGCTTACCTTGTTGATTACATTTCTCTGCATGAGTCACTTCCATGACTAGCCAGTTAGCAAAAGCAGGCACATGGAACAGAGCCTGAAGGGTGGAATTCAAATAGCATGTGTTACCCACATTCTGCATGCCAGCACCAGCAGCCCATGCACTTTGCCATCCCAAGTGAACTTTTTCCACAGGAAATAAAACCCTTTTTGGTTTAGGCAAGCCATCTTCTAAGGCTTTGTTACTATCTGAAAATGTTTGATTTTAATATTTTAGTACAACTTCATTCATTTATCAATAGCACTTGTTTTGGTATTAAATGTAATTGTATGGTTGATCCCACTTTAAATGGGTTCCAATATATAATTATTGGACTGGCAATGACATTCCAATACACATCAAACAAAATTCCAAACATGTTTAATTTTATTAGACTTAAGAGTAATGAAGCTTATAACAAATCAGACTTGAAGATAATAGTGCTCTTTACAAGTTGTTTACAAGGATAAAATATTGTACCAACTTAAACAATAGGCAAAGTTCTTTAGTGATAGGAGACAAATTCACAATATTAAAGAAAGAATATTTGTAGTTAACATTCTAGCTACTATTACTATTTTCCACGTTATCACGAAAAACGGGTTAGATGTATTTGGGTTATAAACAATAAACGTAGAGAAAGTACATACGAAAATTCTACTTAGAATTTCTCTTAGTGGTCACAGGTTTATTTATACCAATACCACTTTTAGGAACTACAAGTATAGTTTTAAAAACCATAAAATTGTTAAGAAATACTGTTAAAAATTCTTTCAATGATTCCATGACGTTTATTGACAAGTGACCATAAGATATAACCTCTAAATTGATCTTATCGCGCATGTAGATAACAAACAAACCTACATTATTTCAATATCATAATCTTATGATTAATTACCTGATGCTTGACCGGTAGAATTGCAGTCCTTTTTAAGCAGTTTACTATCATGCACTGGTTTTTTAGGTCGGATCACCACGTACTTAGATTTCAGTCCTTCGAGAACATTGCTTTGATAATCACCAGACTCTTCAAACTCAATCTTGGACAAAAGAACGCTTTTAGCGGAAGAGTAAAGTCTGCTATCCAACAATGAGGAACTTTGAGATTCGTCTGGGGTAAGAGATAAACGCAATGCGCTTGTTACTGGGTCGCAAATGGAAGCGGGCATTTTACCTCCAAAATTGCACTATCACGTTATCAAAACACAAAGCACGTCATAATTCAGTTTACGTATATATGTGAGGCACCAGCAGAAATTTAACAAACCGCCTTACAACAACCCCATAAACATGTGTATTTTTAAATAAAATAGGCTGTAAAAGGAAAATGAAATGAATCAAACTCGCTCGACGATCCACGCACGACAACCGTAATGTTGCCAAACTTCAAAGGCCAGTCAAATCAAGGAAATAAAACATTGCCGGTGATTTTATATTTACTATTCTCCACTTTCTAAAATGATTAAATATTAGATTTATTAAATCGAATATTCATAATAAAATAAATAAGTGTTATAAAGCATCAGTTAGAAAATACATTCCATGCTCTCTGCCGACGGTTTTTAGGTTACCTTTATTTATTCCGATATATTGTGCGATATTATCCACACGATAATATGTAGTATTTTTGTCCTTGGCAACTCTGTACGATTGTCAGTCTAATCTAGTTATCATCTGTCTTCTCTTTCCAACGATTCCTTCATTTCTGTCTGTCTCAATTTGTCCTTTTATCGATTTGGAATTTGAAATAAAATTTAGGCGTTTTTCTAATATGAAGTTATAGTTAATAAGTGTTGTGTTTAATGTGAAAATTAATAGTAAAAATGAATTTTTTGAGTGCACACTGTTTTATTATTTTAGCAGGTCTGAATGTTTACATTATAAATGTACTACTACTGGCTTCACTATTTCAGATTAAACTAAATTAAATATATAAATTAGCATTTCAATTTATTCAAATTCAAGTAGCTCATGTAAATGTTAAATACGATTTCAATGACATGCAGTTTTATTTAAATTTATTACAAAAATCTTAATCAGTACAAAATATATACTAAAAAGTACATGTACCTATGTTTATTTTAGTTCTCAGCGCGGTTACATCGTCCAGAGTGCTAGAACTAAGCGACAAATTTATTGATATAAGCAATGAGGGTATGTGGTTCGTCAAGTTCTACGCGCCATGGTGCGCTCACTGTCGCAGGATAGAACCGATATGGGCACATGTCGCCCAGTCGCTCTACAACACTCCAATTAAAGTAGCAAAAGTTGATTGTACTAGATTTATGGCTGTCGCAACACAGTTCAAAGTCAGGGCATACCCAACAATCATGTTGTAAGTAAACATCCTTTTGTTTAATCATAAAATTGTGGGAAAATCTACTTATCACATTTCAATATCTTTCATTTTTGCACAGTATCAAAGGTCCCTATCGCCATGAGTATATTGGTGAGCGTGTGAAAGAAGATATGGTTAATTATGCACTACGGATGTCTCAACCAGCCGTTCAGAGGTTGTCCCAGGCTGATAGTCTCGGCTATTTGAAAGAGACTCATCCAGTTTTCTTTGGATATGTAGGAAAACAACAAGGACCGCTTTGGGTAATTCTTTATTAATAATTTAAAGTTATTTATGTACTTTACTATACACCATAACACACAATGAGTACAGTGTGTGTAATATGTAAATAAATGTATATGACACAATAAAAATGATTATGAGAGTGTAATTTGAAACTTGAAATGTTATGACTAAAATGACTGACTAAGCATCCTTCAAAACAGTTATTATAAATTTATTTACTTCACTTGAACAAAGTGCTTATTGAATAACAAAATTAATTGAAAATATTATCCTTATTTACAGGAAATATTCACAATACATGCAGAAAAGTATCAACCACATACATGGTTCTATGCAATGTCACATGAACTCTTGAAAAATGATGTAAAGATACCAAATGAAACGGCTGTGTTTGTTTACAAAGATGATGAGGCATATTTCTTTGATGGTATTTATGGTTCTTTTACTATATTAAGACCCTACACTGTCTTCTGATAAAATAATAAGTGATTGGAGAAGTATCAACTAAAGTAAACAATTTTTTAATGAAACTTGGAAAAGTATTTTTAATACATTTTATATGTGCACTTCTGCCTGCTTCATTAAAAAGATGTGACTATGTTATTTGTTATGAAGCAGCAAAGTACTATTATCTTCAAGTCTTCAAAAAATAAGGATAATGACAAGTTTTAAACTAGTCATATTAAACTTATACATTACATGTTTATTTAAATTGCCATGGCTCAC